>NC_069499.1:650392575-650675075 GCF_027579735.1 Bombina bombina | reverse complement strand
ATTTATGTGTTTATATATGTATATATGTTGGACAAATGGCGCTTGCTTGAAACAGGGTTGCCACAAACCTTCAATTTGTAAAAAATGCAATATCTGCGATTGCAACAGAGCGAAGCACAGTAAAACAAGGTACACCTGTAATTAAATTTTGATAGGCATATTCTCTGCTAGACGCATGCTTGCAATCACATGATCTTGCAGATAAGAGAAATCTACACCACAATACTGCCCTGGAAAGAGGTGATACACTAGAAATGGTTAAGTATTTTAAGGGGCTTAATACATTTGAGACTAAATGTATTTTTCATAAAAACACTAACATCAGATCAAGGGGTCATGATCTCAAGTGGCAGGGGAGCAACTTCAGGAGTAATTTGCAGACACACTTCTTCACAGGAAGTAGGGTTGCCACTAGGGATGGGCGAATGTGTACATTTTCGAATTTCGAATGTTAGAACGAATGTTATTACCGAAATTTGAATTATAAATCCGAATGTTAATAAGAACGAATATTCTTAAAAATTCTATAATCGAATGCTATTTACAGTTTTAGAGTGTCACTTTCGAATTCGAATGTTTATAATTATATTGAATGTCCACATTCGAAATTTCGAATTTAACATTCTTTTTAACAAATACTATTCAGAAGTTCAATAGTTCATGTGGTAGGGAGGCAATCTAGTAAATTGATACATAATATATACAAATATATAATTTCAAATGTTTCTATATAGAATATTGCATAATTCGAATATTACAAGAAAGCATTAGAAATACTATTACAAATATAAATTCAAATTCTTCGAAAAGATTCAAATTCAAAACCGAACATTCAAAAATTGAATGTTAGAATGTTATGTATACATTCGGAATATGATTCGAACGAAGAAATGTGTTAAAATTCGTTTCGTTTTTTCGAATGTTGCGAAACATTCAATTATCCCTAGTTGCCACCTTCAATACAGAAAAATAAGGGCCGCCTGCCGCAGTGGAGGCCACACCCCTCGTGCCACAATGATGACTACAGGCCCGATGACGTGCCAGTGGTGATAAATCACAACTTAAAACATGTTTTTATAAAAATATTAAGATTGATACATGGACCTTATAAAAAGATATCTGCTATTAAAATCAGTGTGAACAGATGCACTCAGTCTCTATAACACCTCAAGTGGTCATCTCTATTAACAACTCAAGGGGTCTTATCGTCATAGCTGAATACACAGCTATGACGATAATAAACATAGGCAAACAAAGTTTGACAGTGAGACCACAAAAAATAGGCTTTTGGAGGAACTTGTGAGATGTGAACCATATTTTATTAACTTATTAAATTAACAGATCCATAACTTATTAACTTTAAATTAAACAAAGGCTTTGATACTCAAAAAAGTCTATTGCAAACAAAATATATAGTGCAGAAGACTTGCAAAGGATCTTCCATGAACATCATAAACATAATAACATCAGTGGACCAGAAGTATTAGTGTGTAGTATTGGAGCATGTCACGCTTACTTGCTTTTATAAGTTTACTTCTTGTCACTCTGTGCAGCACTGAGAAGCTGTTTGTCTTTCAAAGAGCTACAGTAAAACTCTGAACAGGACTGCTCAAAGTTGAGAGTGATCAAGAGCTGACTCCTAATGAGCTCCACAGAGCACCTGTTCCTGCTGTCACTCCATTTGTTGGTCATTCTGGAAAAGATTCTTTCCACATAACCAGTGGATGCAGGGATACTTAAAGGGACACTGAACCCAAATTTTTCCTTTCGTTTTTCAGATAGAGCATGCAATTTTAAGCAATTTTATAATTTACTCCTATTATCAATTTTTCTTTGTTCCATTGCAATCTTTATTTGAAAAAGAAGGCATCTAAGCTAAGGAGCCAGACAATTTTTAGTTCAGAACTCTGGACAACACTTGTTTATTGGTGGGTGAATTTATCCACCAATCAGCAAGAACAACCATGGTTGTTCATCAAAAATAGGCCGACATCTAATTCCTGCTTTTCAAATAAATATACCAAGAGAATGAAGACAACTTGATAATAGGAGTAAATTAGAAAGTTGCCTAAAATTGCATGCACTATCTGAATCACAAAAGAAAAAGTTTGGGTTCAGTGTCCCTTTAAGATGTGGCTGGTGATGGACAGCATGTTAGGCAGGTTAGCTACTTGAAATAGAGCCATCAAACTGGCTGCCACGTCTTTGGACTTCCTTTCATCCTCTGCACCTTCTCAGTGCCCCTTCAGAATGCTATTTGCTGTGGTGCATTCATCATAAAGTTCATCCATGCTTACTTTTTGGATGAGGTTGAGCTTATTAGTGATCCTCTCAATGTCGCTAAAGGAAAGCATGCCATGGTGCAGAGAGAGAGGTTGCAGGGAGAACAGCCAGTTGTCCTCTGAAAAGTCAAACCATTTCTCAATGTATGAGATTGTTGTGTTGAGAAATACTGTGAAATCTGTCCTTGCCCTGTCTGCATCATGTGGGAGAAGATGCTGCAGCTTCACTTTTGTTAAGTAGCCATAAAACTGGTCATCTCTTCTCTGTGTGATTTTTTGCTAGAAGGTAGACATGATGGAATATAACTCAACACAGGTGGTTGAATCATTTTCCAGCTTCTTTACAACATTCTCAAAGAGGGAGAGGATGTTATTGGAGAACAGGAGGTAAACTTCCACATTATCAGCATCTTCCTCAGTTGAGGAACTCTGATCTGTCTGGGACACTCTTCCCTCAGGCTCATGAAATAAGACCTGAGAGCAGTCCAGGATTGCCTAAACCGGGAGATTGCTGAATTGAGGGACAGCCACCTTGTTGAAACATGTCGCAGAATCTCGCAGAACTCCCCATCACAGAACTGGCAAAACTCTTTGAGTGATTGCCTTCATTTGGCAGATGTGGAGAAGTGGCAGTAGACTTTCAGCACAACATTTTCCACATCTACCCTGAGCTAGTCGAGAGCATGCTTCACTGTGTTGTGCACAATATGGGCTTGGCAGTTCCCTTGCAGCAGATCTTTTTGCTTTTTCTTTAGGTTGATGAAGACAGAGTGGTGGATTCCATAATTTACATTAGTATTGTCTGCACTATACGCTGTAACTTGATCTAACGATATGCCAAATGTATCAAGGGATTGTTCTATGTAATCCATAATCCCAGCAGCTGACTTATCTGCATTCTCTCCAAAATCAAGTATTTTGTTGCAGATCCCAGTTTCTGGCCTGAAATACTGTACAGCAAGGGGAAACATCTTTCTGTTCCCTTTATTTGATACATCTGTCTGTATGGAGAATGGGAGGGGTTTACCTGATGTTAAGACGTCAACAACATCAGCCACTGCCTTTGGAGCGAGGACATCTTTGGCCATTGCTTCTGTCTTAGTTCTTTCGAGGGACATTTTCTTTATGATTTTGGAGTCATGCAGAATATTTTGGTTGAGCTTGTGTCCACAGTAAGCACTGTTATAGATGAGGTTGTGTTTAACCGTGTGGTACACCTGGGTTAACTCAGCTGCTGTAACCTAGAGGGGACTAGGATCAGAAATTGCTAATTAACTTGAGTAATTGTATAGGGTGGTGTGAATGCAGATTTTGGCTAAAATAGTTGTCATTGTTTGCAGTAACACCATCTAAACAGTAAAACCACACACAAGTTAATCTATTTTATATAGTCTATTGTTAATTCTATAGTATTGAAAAATCCAATCATTTAAATTGGTCAAGCATAAAAAAGTTTTTTATTTGCTTCACATAGGCACTATATTTGTATTATTAAATATGTATTAAATATATCTCTCTTATCTCTTATTAAAATAATGCTTATGTGTCTGACTGTACACCTTAACCTTAATAAACAAATTATACCATAACATGATTCATTTACATTTTTAACATTATTTATTAACAAATAGGCAGCCTATGAAATCTAATGTAATCAATCAGAAAGTTATTGAGGTGATTAAAAAACTGTCATTACACTATCTGCCTCAGGAGATGATTCAGGTATGAAGAACTGTGAGACAGTGCTCTGATTTCTGTGAGCTCTAGCATTGCGGGAATGTTGCTCTCCCGAGGCATGCTGCCGTACATCTGACAGGCCACTGTGCGCCACAGAGAACACTCGCCAGCAAATTGTGCAATTGGCTTGATACTCATTTCCGCTGACACTTTCCAGCCAAGTATTTGATTCCTCCCACTCTCGTTGGTACTTTTGCATCCGCTTTCGTTTCAGCTCTGAAAATTTCAGAGCTGGACACGGAGGGGTATCTGGAGCTGCATCCGTCATTCTTTCAAATCAACTCTCCGACAAGAGACCCACCCTCCTCTGACTCAATCAAACCAACGATGGCAGCGAGTATTACCCAATAAGGGGAAGAATAGGACAAGTCTTCACAGAATGCAGGTGGGATGATTTGCATAGGATGCTGAATTGAAAATATGGGACAAACCCCATCCCATACTGATTCAAAATGGGGATGGGTGGCAACACTAACAGGAAGGGTGGTTGATTCATGGAATAAACTTCCTTTAAAGTTGGCAGGCACAAACACTGTGGGAGACTTTATGACTACCTGGGATAAGCATAAGCTGGCTACTCTACAAACTAATTAAGCTTTTTGGAAATGTGGGAAGACTATGGATAGGGTTGCCCGCTGTCCACCACAAAAATACTAGACAATCTCCATGTGACTGGGCACGATGCTAGCAGCGGTAACACAATGCTCCTTCACAAAAGCTCCCAGTCTTGATCCAACCAGATATATTTATTACAATTGAGCAGTCATTTTATCCCATTGCTGCCAGTAACATACAAATCAACCATTTTAATTCATCAGCTGCTGCACCAGAGATAAACAATAGTGATTTGATCCCTTTGTTTGTCACCTTTCTTTCTGCTCTATATTTTGAATGCATTGATGCATAGGAGGCATTTTACTTTTAACTAAAACCCTTAGAGTTGAAGAAAAAAAAAAAAAAAAAGAAATGGACATTTAAATGTCCAGTATTTTTGTAAAGATTTTACTGGATAGCCTGTTAGAATACTGGACACCTGATAGCCCTACTTATGATCCTTATTTGCCGGTAAAGGGCCAGATTACAAGTGTTGAGCACTAATGCTGCTAGAAGTAAGCTTTTTGAAAGTAAAAAGTTTTTGCTCACGCGTTTACCCAATGTGCACAAAAAGGCAAATGCTGAATATCACAATTGTGTTAACACATTCCCCCAAAGAAGCAAAAATAGTGGAAAAAACACCCTACTCACGTGCAAACACTATCGTATATTCTAAAGTGCGCTAACCTGACATGAAAATATTAATATTTCATATTCCAGTGTTCTTCACACAACAGAATATGTTCTATTTACTGAAGAATACATATCTTTACATATATCTGATGTTTTTATCGTACTATATATATATATATATATATATACACACAGAGAGAAATGCACTCACAGGAACGAACAACCAGCTCAATACCATTGTTAGCCTGTTCTATGGCGATTTACCACCTGGGTGCAACTTCTTTTAGCCCAGCAATGCTTTTCACAGAGTAGAACTTTCCTGTAGTATATCAGTCTGGTCCCGCCTATTACGGTCAGTCCAGCGCCGAAATACCAGGCAATTCCTCTCTGAACAAGGAACACAGCAACCCCAGACGATCGTTTCGGCCTTCATTGGGCCTCGTCAGTGAGGTGTAGCAGTGTTCCTCTAAGCACACTGAGCAAGGAGTCCACGTCTGGTTGCCCCTTTTTCCCATAGGGAGACTAAATACACACAGAGAGAAATGCACTCACAGGAACGAACAACCAGCTCAATACCATTGTTAGCCTGTTCTATGGCGATTTACCACCTGGGTGCAACTTCTTTTAGCCCAGCAATGCTTTTCACAGAGTAGAACTTTCCTGTAGTATATCAGTCTGGTCCCGCCTATTACGGTCAGTCCAGCGCCGAAATACCAGGCAATTCCTCTCTGAACAAGGAACACAGCAACCCCAGACGATTGTTTCGGCCTTCATTGGGCCTCGTCAGTGAGGTGTAGCAGTATTCCTCTAAGCACACTGAGCAAGGAGTCCACGTCTGGTTGCCCCTTTTTCCCATAGGGAGACTAAATACACACAGAGAGAAATGCACTCACAGGAACGAACAACCAGCTCAATACCATTGTTAGCCTGTTCTATGGCGATTTACCACCTGGGTGCAACTTCTTTTAGCCCAGCAATGCTTTTCACAGAGTAGAACTTTCCTGTAGTATATCAGTCTGGTCCCGCCTATTACGGTCAGTCCAGCGCCGAAATACCAGGCAATTCCTCTCTGAACAAGGAACACAGCAACCCCAGACGATCGTTTCGGCCTTCATTGGGCCTCGTCAGTGAGGTGTAGCAGTATTCCTCTAAGCACACTGAGCAAGGAGTCCACGTCTGGTTGCCCCTTGCTCTGTGTGTATATATATATATATATATATATATATATATATATGTATATATATATATATATATATATATAGATGATCACATATAGATATATACAGATATACATAGGAATATCTATTTATAAATACTTATAAAGTATTCTGCTATGTGCAGAACATTGGAATGCAAAATATTTATAGCAAATATACATAATAAATTAAATGAATATTAACTTAAATTAATATTGAATATTGCATAAATATTTTACAGGTTCTCATCTACTTGACTGTAAAGGGTTCTAATGCAGTTATATATAGTATATATATGTCTATATGTGTATACATATGAAATTGTGTTTATATGTGGATATATGTCTGTAAATACTTATATACACATAAATATACACATTTAGACATCTCATATCTCTTACTTTTATGTAATGGAGGATTTTAATCACACAGTTTTATCTCCAATATAATTTAAATGAGTATTATATATATATACACACAAATACATACATACACACATATACACACACACACACATACGTACACACACATGCATACACATACACAGGTACAAAATACCCAAATCTGGAATTCCAAAACCCAAAATATTTTTTTTTGCCTGTAAGTCATAATCTTCTCTGTCTGTATCTTTAGGGGGGTGGGGGGTTGTGTGTGTTCTAAAAATGTGAATAGTCTATATTTATTTAAAACTACAAATATTACCATTCTGATTACACTACTGTACTATCTTTCTGAGATTAAAAGTACCTGTAAATATTGCCTAAATAACATACGATACTGTCCCATTTTAAAGATGCAAATATTCCAAAATCCATACTATTCCAAAATCCAAATCTTTATGGTCCCAAGCAGTTTGGATAAAGGGTTTTCTATTTGTATATTTAAATTCCTACGGCTTATCCTTTGTTTTTAGTTTCAGTATTCTGATGTTTAAAGATAAGTATATTCTTTGCAAACTGAACAAAATTATATTCTAAATAATTTAATTCCTCAGCACAGCATTTGTGTCAAAAAGAAATGATCAGATAGTTAAACTAATTACACCTAATCTAATAGCCCTATTAAAATAAAAAAGCCCCCCCAAAATAAAAAAACCTAGCCTAAACTAAACTACCAATAGCCCTTAAAAGGGCCTTTTGCAGGGCGTTGCCCCAAAGGAATAAGCTCTTATACCTGTAAAAAAAAATACAAACAACCCCCAACAGTAAAACCCACCACCCACACAACCAACCCCCCAAATAAAATCCTAACTAAAAAAATCTAAGCTCCCCATTGCCCTGAAAATGGCATTTGGATGGGCATTGCCCTTAAAAGGACATTTAGCCCAAACCCTAATCTAAAAATAAAACCCAGCCAATGAACCCTTAAAAAAACCTAACACTTACCCCCGCAGATAGACTTACAGCTTTGAAGACCGGACATCCATCCTCAACGAAGCCGGGAGAAGTCTTCTTCCAAGCAGCAAGAAGTGCTCAACGAAGCCGGGAGAAGTCTTCATCCAAGCCGGCAGAAGTGGTCCTCCAGATGGGCAGAAGTCTTCATCCAGACGGCATCTGTTATCTTCATCCATCCGGCACGGAGCGACTCCATCTTCAAGACATCTTGCACAGAGCATCCTCTTCAATCGACGTCTTCTTGCAGAATGAAGGTTCCTTTAAATGACGCCATCCAAGATGGTGTCCCTTGAATTCCGATTGGCTGATAGAATTCTATCAGCCAATCGGAATTAAAGGTGAAAAAATCCTTTTGGCTGATGCAATCAGCCAATAGGATTGAGCTCACATTCTATTGGCTGATTGGAACAGCCAATAGAATGCAAGCTCAATCCTATTGGCTGATTGCATCAGCCAATATGATTTTTTTACCTTTAATTCCGATTGACTGATAGAATTCTATCAGCCAATCGGAATTCAAGGGACACCATCTTGGATGATGTAATTTAAAGAAACCTTCATTCTGCAAGAAGACGTCGATTGAAGAGGATGCTCCCCACCGGATGTCTTAAGGATGGAGCCACTCCGTGCCGGATGGATGAAGATAGAAGATGAGGTCTGGATGAAGATCTGCCCATCTGGAGGACCACTTCTGCTGTCTTGGATGAAGACTTCTCCCGGCTTCGTTGAGGATGGATGTCCAGTCTTCAAAACTGTAAGTGGATCTTTGTGGATTAGTGTTAGGTTTTTTTAAGGGTTTATTAGCTGAGCTTTATTTTTAGATTAGGGTTTGGGCACTTGAAAAAGAGCTTAATGCCCTTTTAAGGGCAATGCCCATCCAAATGCCATTTTCAGGGCAATGGGGAGCTTAGGTTTTTTTAGTTAGGATTTTATTTGGAGGGCTGTGTAATTTAGTGTTTGTTTGTTTTAGTTTTTTAAGGTAATTGAATTTAATTTATGTAATTGATTTAATTGTAGTGTAAGGTTAGGTGTTAGTGTAACTCAGGTTAGGTTTTATTTTACAGGTAAATTTGTATTTATTTTAGCTAGGTAGTTAGTAAATAGTTAATAACTATTTAGTAACTATTCTACCTAGTTAAAATAAATACAAACTTGCCTGTAAAATAAAAATAAACCCTAAGCTAGCTACAATGTAACTATTAGTTATATTGTAGCTAGCTTAGGGTTTATTTTATAGTCAAGTATTTAGTTTTAAATAGGAATAATTTAGGTAATGATAGTAGGTTGTATTTAGATTTATTTTAATTATATTTAAGTTAGGGGGTGTTAGGGTTAGGGTTAGACTTAGGTTTAGGGGTTAATAAATTTAGTATAGTGGTGGAGATGTTGGGGCGGCAGATTAGGGGTTAACAAATGTAGGTAGGTGGCGGTGATGTTAGAGACAGCAGATTAGGGGTTAATAATATTTAACTAGTGTTTGTAATACGGGAGTGCGGCGGTTTAGGGGTTAATATGTTTATTATAGTGGCGGCGATGTCGGGAATGGCAGATTAGGGGTTAATAATTTTATTTTAGTGTTTGCGATGTGGGAGGGCCTCGGTTTAGGGGTTAATAGGTAGTTTATGGGTGTTAGTGTACTTTTTAGCACTTTAGTTATGAGTTTTATGTTACAGATTTGTAGCGTAAAACCCATAACTACTGACTTTCAGTTTACGGTATGGATCCTGACGGTATTGGCTGTACCGCTCACTTTTTGGCCTCCCAGGCAGACCCATTGAAAAAGGACTTTTTGAAAGCTGCGGTAATTACATTGCGTTACGGCCAAAAAAGTGTGCGGTGCCCCTAAACCTGCAAGACTCACAATACCAGCGGTAGTGAAAAAGCAGCGTTATAAGCCTTAATGCTGCTTTTTCACCTATACCGCAAAACTCGTAATCTAGCCGAAAGTTCTGTACTGAAATTACTACGTTGTGATCAAGAATGAAAGGCACAATTAATGTTTTATTATTGATGAAACTTAAAAATGTGCCATTTTCATGAATATAAAAAATAGATCTAATCTACCACTCCTGTTTGTGTTCATCTGTGTGTGTTTTGGGGGATTAAAGAGATGGTCTATCCAAAAAATGTTATTGTTTAAAAAGGTAAATAATCCCTTAAAGGGACACTGTACCCAAATGTTTTCTTTTGTAATTCAGAAAGAGCATGCAATTTTAAGCAACTTTCTAATTTACTCCTATTATCAATTTTTCTTCGTTCTCTTGCTATCATTATTTGAAAAAGAAGGCATCTAAGCTTTTTTTTGGTTTCAGTACTCTGGACAGCACTTTTTTATTGGTGGATTAATTTTTCCACCAATCAGCAAGGACAACCCAGGTTGTTCACCAAAAATGGGCCGGCATCTAAACTTACATTCTGGCATTTCAAATAAAGATACCAAGAGAATGAAGAAAATTTGATAATAGGAGTAAATTAGAAAGTTGCTTAAAATTTCATGCTCAATCTGAATCACGAAAGAAAATTTTTGGGTACAGTGTCCCTTTAATTAACCATTCCCTATTTTTGTATAACCAAAACGGTTATATTAATATACTTTTTACTTCTGTGATTACTAACAATAACAATGTTGGTTGTGCAAAGCTGGGGAATGGGTAGTAAAGGTGTTATCTATCTACAGAATTTTAAACAATAAAAAAATCAAGTAGACTGTCCCTTTAATATGATTTGGTTATAATTTAAAGAGTAATATGTATATATATAAGTATTGATGTATAATAGGCAAATGCTTAGAAAAATTTGTTCTATACACACACTATTTCCGATTATAAATGTCCTTTTAAAGGGACGATTAAATTCTAGGAAAATCTACTTATCATACTGGATAAACTGCGCGTGTCATCTTTGTATTGAAGTGAAATATAATTATGTACTTAAAATACTTATGTTTTGGAGATATCTGGCAAGATCAGTTGGCGTATAAACATACTACTTTGACATCACAGAGAGAACAGCCAGCCAGTACTGAACTGGGCTATACTATTTTTGAGCTTAGTAAAATTGTTTAATGTTACTGAATGTAGTGCACAAATCTTTTATCTACTGAAGTATGAGACAAACAATTTTTGGACCACAGACAGAAGCAAGAGAACTTCACCCATCAGGCTGGTCTTCTATTCCCATAAAACCACTTCAATTGGTTTCTTTACTCACAGGATCATTGACTGCTTTAATGTCACTAATCACTGTTAAGCGTCTCTCAATTACTTTACTGGTCTATGGCAAAAAATAGCTTTTTTGAGAACAGAGTATTAAGAGTGCAGTTTATTATGTGTTTTACCATCCTCTTAGAGGGAAATGAAACCTAGAGTGTATGCTACCGTTATTCTGAGATTTTTTAGTGTATAGGGAAATATAAAGATGTATTTAAGCCTGGGATTGCTAGGCAGCAGGAGTTATTTGCTCATTGATTGCTATTCATTGTATTAGAAATAAATTATCTTAGTCCATGAACCTTATAGGTTATGAGAAATGCAAATATGAGTTAAAGGGACAGTAAAGTCAAAATTAAACTTGCATGACTCAGATAGACCATCCAATTTTAAACAACTTTTCAATTTACTTATATTTTTAAATGATCTTTATTCTCTTGGTATAATTTGTTGAAGAGTAGGCTCAGGACACACTGGGTCAGCCAATTAAAAAATGCATATATGTGCAGACACCAATCAGCATCTTTCCCTTTAAAAATGGTTGGACTGAGGGTCCTGGGGTCAGCAGGTTTCCCAGTTCCTGGGGCTGCACAAGACATAAATATACCCCTCAGGAAATATATCAGATTTTACCCTAGAGATGTGTCTTGCTGGCCACAAGTAGAACTTCCACCAGGGTTTTGATGGGTTATATCCAGCTAGGGTTCTATAGGGGTGCTAATCATCAACAATCATTATCACTATTGTAGGACCCTCAATTCTTAAAGGTGTTCTACACCAACACATTTACAAGGTGGTCCTTTAATTATGTTATAATTATGTTATTATGTTATAAATTATGTTATGCAGTAAAGCCCGTTATATCTCTGGACTGTTGTAAAAAAAAAAAGAAAAAAAAAGAGGTTGCTACAAAATGAACATTTCAAAATGCTTTAAAAATATTTATTTTATATGCAGGGTTTAATTGCTCATAAATACCATGAATATATAAACATGCTGAATTTTATGCTTGCTTTAAGCAGCTGTACAGAAATAACTGACCAAGCTTCCCTTCCCCTGAATCCTCTCACATTATTGAATAGGTTTCAGAACAATGATAAACATTATTTACATATAAGTATCTTCCTTTAATACCCACACTGGCCTAATTATGTATTCAGAACACTCCACTGGAAGCCAAATTTATTTTATTAGCCCATTTAAAGGGCAAATAAACCTTTGTTTGTTTTTATTTGTTTATTTTTTTTAAACGGAAATAATAAAAGGACTAATTATCTAAACCCTCATTTCCCTTTCTTACTTTATAAACTGCAGTTCTATTAATATTCTACTGCTTCCTAGAGGTAGAAAACAGCTGAATTCTACAAGGCATAGTAAAAATGTCACTTTTGTAAATAAATAACTTGATGTCCCTTAGCGTCTTAAAGTATCACATCTGATAAATGAAATATGGCAAGAAGTAACAGCAGAATCCTTGACTGCTGCACAATGCTGTATTCCAGTTAGTGGGTTAAGTATGTATTTATAACTAGCTCATTTAATTGGATTCAATATTATGTTCAACTTGAAGCCCAACTAGAGCCCTGTGCACTTATACTAATAGACATAAATAAATTGTCTAATGAATTCAGTTTAATATCAGGTTGACATTCTGCAATCTGAATTCATACAATGAAATAGTGTCACATGCAGGGAGAATTAGTATCTGGCCAGTTAGCTGTGAATAGCAAACTAAAATGTACTTTGTCTCCTTTGATTATTTCTATTGTTATGAAAAAGGGATATGCAAAACTCAAATTTTCCATCATAATTCAATAGACCATATTACCATTATTTTAATATTTTTTGTATCACGGCTTTACTGCAGCCATTTCTTTCCTTTGCAATTATTGCTCTGCTCTTCTCCTGTCTTCTCTATCTACTCCACTGAGAGCAATGGCCTAAATATGTTGTTACAAGATGTACATTTTTTGTGAGACTTAGGGAGCATTACGTTTTAAAACTTAAAGTTAATGAATTTTAGAAATCTGTTGGTTGATTAAATTCTGATTTTTAAATGAAGGATAGAAAATATAGTTTTCCTTGTCTCTTCCAATCTTCCGCTGAAAGACTTTTTTCCAAAAAATATGAGTATAGGGAAATGTAATAAAATTTGCTTTTATGGTGATACATATTATGCAATGCTCCACCGGACGTTAGTCCTGATTATACAGAATGGGGTGTAATTATCAAGCTCCGAACTGCTTGTGCAATGCTTGTGCAATGATAAATGCCGACAGCGTATGCTGTCAGCATTTATCGATGTGCAGCGGACATGATACGCTACATCGTATAATGTCTGCTCGCACTTTGATAAATTTACTCCAATGTGTCAACTGGCATGTTGGCTTTACGCTCACTTTATAAACATATGTCAGCAGCCAATTAGCTGCAGGGTTGTCAGCATGATTGGCCTGTGCAGTTCTCTTCTTATGGAGTGAAAACAATAAATATAAAAATGATTTGAATTTCCATGCCACTATATATATACACATGGACTTTTTTTAGTGAGGGTACTCATTAGTACTGAGTACCAACACCTCTGCCATTTCATAACAGATAATATCATCATGTAATTACATCAGACATTGTAAATAACATTGCCCTTTGCTTTTCTCAAAGTTACTGAGCACAACATATCAATCAATAATCAATTAATCGATGAGTATCTGCACCATTTTTTTACATCTTGTAGTGTGGCAGAAAATGTTACAGTTAACAGATTGCAATATATTTCATGCACCAAGGAGCATGCACCAAAGAATATTAAATCACCAAACTTGGGCAAAGGATGCAGTGGTGAGCAGCCAGGGGGCCCCATTACATATGCAGCGTCGCCCGCAAAATCCTCCGGCGCCAGATTTTACACGATTTTGGTATACGGAGTAGCATACAAGTTGCGCGCGTATATTTAACCCATCGCACGCAATTATTACTCCCATAGGCTAACATGGAACCGCGTCGTAAATTGGTATCCAATATCCAGCGCAAGGACTTACGTGGCGAAAATGGAGAAATCTTACTCCATTTTTACCTCGCCATAAAAGGCAGCCGTTGCAAGCCTTGTGCTGAGTATGGGAGCACCGTAACTCCCAAAAATGCCTGTAAAAATAAACTAACACCTAACGCATGCACAATGTCTATCTATCTGTCAACCGCAATCCCCCACCACAATAAATAATAAAGTCTATTAACCCCTAAACCGCCATAGCCCACAACGCAATAAACCTATTCTAGTATTAACCCCTACGCCATAGCCCACAACGCAATAAACCTATTCTAGTATTAACCCCTAAACCGCCATAGCCCACATAGCCTATTAAATGTATTAACCCCTAATCTGCCGCTGTCAATGTCGCCGCCACTATAATAAAATTATTAACCGCTAAACCTAAGTCTATCCCTAACCCTAACACCCCCTAACTTAAATATTGTTTAAATAAATATAAATAAAATTACTATTATTAATTAAATTATTCCTATTTAAAACTAAATACTTACCTATAAAATAAACCCTATGATAGCTACAATATAATTAATAATTACATTGTAGCTATTTTAAGATTTATTTTTATTTGACAGGCAACTTTGTATTTATTTTAACTAGGTAGAATAGTTATTAAATAGTTATTAACTATTTAATAGCTACCTAGTTAAAATAAATACAAATTTACCTGTAAAATAAATCCTAACCTAAGTTACAATTACACCTAACACTACACTATCATTAAATAAATTAAATTAACTACAATTACCTAACATTAAATACAATTAAATAAGATAAACTAAAGTACAAAAACAAACACTAAATTACAGAAAATAAAAAAAAATTACAAGAAGTTTAAACTAATTACACCTAATCTAAGCCCCCTAATAAAATAAAAAAGCCCCCCCAAAATAATAAAATTCCCTACCCTATACTAAATTACAAATAGCCCTTAAAAGGGCTTTTTGCGGGGCATTGCCCCAAAGTAATCAGCTCTTTTACCTGTAAAAAAAATACAACCCCCCAACATTAAAACCTACCACCCACACACCAAACCTTACTCTAAAACCCACCCAATACCCCCTTAAAAAACACTAACCCCTTGAAGATCACTCTACCTTGAGCCTTCTTCACCCAGCCGGGCAGGAGTCTTCATCCAATCTGGGCAGAAGTCTTCATCCAATCCGGGCAGAAGAGGTCCTCCAGACGGGCAGAAGTCTTCATCCAAGCGGCATCTTCCATCTTCTTCCATCCGACGAGGAGCGGCTCCATCTTGAAGACATCTGGCGCGGAGCATCCTCTTCTTACGACGTCCTAACGAAGAATGAAGGTTCCTTTAAATGATGTCATCCAAGATGGCGTCCCTTCAATTCCGATTGGCTGATAGCCAATCGGAATTAAGGTAGGAAAAATCCTATTGGCTAATGCAATCAGCCAATTGGATTGACCTCACATTCTATTGGCTGATTGGAACAGCCAATAGAATGCAAGCTCAATCCTATTGGCTGATTGGATCAGCCAATCGGATTGAACTTCAATCCGATTGGCTGATTGCATCAGCCAATAGGATTTTTCCTACCTTAATTCCGATTGGCTGGTAGAATTCTATCAGCCAATCGGAATTGAAGGGACGCCATCTTGGATGACGTCATTTAAAGGAACCTTCATTCTTCGTTAGGACGTCGTAAGAAGAAGATGCTCCGCGCCCGGATGTCTTCAAGATTGAGCCGCTCCTTGTCGGATGGAAGAAGATAGAAGATGCCACTTGGATGAAGACTTCTGCCTGTCTGGAGGACCTTTTCTGCCCGGATTCGATGAAGACTTCTGCCCAGATCGGATGAAAACTTCTGCCTGGCTGGGTGAAGGCGGCTCAAGGTAGGGTGATCTTCAAGGGGTTAGTGTTATTTTTTTTAAGGGGGGATTGGGTGGGTTTTAGAGTAAGGTTGGGTGGTGGGTTTTAATGTTGGGGGTTGTATTTCTTTTTTTACAGGTAAAAGAGCTGATTACTTTGGGGCAATGCCCAGCAAAAAGCCCTTTTAAGGGTTATTTGTAATTTAGTATAGGGTAGGGAATTTTATTATTTTGGGGTACTTTTTTATTTTATTAGGGGGCTTAGATTAGGTGTAATTAGTTTAAACTTCTTGTAATTTTTTTTTATTTTCTGTAATTTAGTGTTTGGTTTTTTTTGTACTTTAGTTTAATTTATTTTATTGTATTTAATGTTAGGTAATTGTAGTTAATTAATGTAATTTATTTAATGATAGTGTAGTGTTAGGTGTAATTGTAACTTAGGTTAGGATTTATTTTATAGGTAAATTTGTATTTATTTTAACTAGGTAGCTATTAAATAGTTAATAACTATTTAATAACTATTCTACCTAGTTAAAATAAATACAAACTTGCCTGTAAAATAAAAATAAATCTTAAAATAGCTACAATGTAATTATTAATTATATTGTAGCTATCTTAGGGTTTATTTTATAGGTAAGTATTTAGTTTTAAATAGGAATAATTTAGTTAATAATTGTAAATTTATATAGATTTATTTAAATAAAATTTAAGTTGGGGGGTGTTAGGGTTATACTTAGGTTTAGGGGTTAAAAACTTTATTATAGTGGCGGCGATGTTGGCGGCGGCTGATTAGTGGTTAATACATTTAATAGGCTATGTGGGCTATGGTTGTTTAGGGGTTAATACTTGAATAGGTTAATTGCGTTGTGGGCTATGGAGGTTTAGGGGTTAACAATTGAGTTATTACTTGCTGTGTGGGTTTGATGGCGGATATAGGGGTTAATATTTTAAATAGGCATATTGCGTTGTGGGGGGTTGTCGGTCTAGGGGTTAATACATTTAATATTAGTAATGAGAGGGGGGATTGCGGATATATATTTTTGAGAGGCATGTTAGACTTTTCCGGGAGATTTGCTATTTTCGTTACTTTTTTTTAGGTGCCAGCAGTTTCTAAAGTGCCGTAAGTCACTAGCGACTCCAGAAATTTGTATTTACGCTCATTTCTGGACATCGGTAGTTTATCAGACTTACAGCACTTTATGAACTGCCGGCAGGGTACATGTATTATCCCGATGTGCGAGGTGAAATTACGGGCGGTGCAGGTTCCCATGCTTGCACCAAAACCTTTGCTGTATATTTGATCACGCCCAGGGAATAAGAGCAGGCTCTTAATACTATATTTTTTAATTAAAGATAGAAGATGGTATTCATATGTATGGTAATTACACCCCAAAATATTGATTTAGTTAAGATTTTTCTTATGTTCACTAACTTTGCATTTTGTTAATTAAGAAAAATAAACTTTTAACATCTCTCTCTATTTTTAAAGCATTCTTAATTCCTAAGGTGTTAACAAAGTATGTTTGTGTGTTCGTGTGTGTGAGTTTATGTGTGTGTGTGTGTGTTTGTCTGTGCATGTGTGTGTATGTTTGTGTGTAAGTGTATGTGTGTGAGTGTGTATATGTTTGTGTGTGAGTCTGTGCATGTGTGTATGTTTGTGTGTGAGTGTGTGAGTCTATGCATGTGTGTGCGTGTGTGTATGTTTGTGTGTGTGTATGTGTGTGTGAGTGTGTCTGTGTATGTGTGTACATGTGTATGTTTGTGTGTGAATGTATGTGTGTGTATGTTTGTGCGTGAGTGTGTGAGTCTATGCATGTGTGTGCATTTGTGTATGTTTGTGTGTGAGTGTATGTGTGTGTGAGTGTGTCTGTGTATGTGTGTACATGTGTATGTTTGTGTGTGAGTGTATGTATGTGTATGTTTGTGTGTGAGTGTATGTGTGTGTGAGTGTGTCTGTGTATGTGTGTCCATGTGTATGTTTGTGTGTGAGTGTATGTGTGTGTATGTTTGTGTGTGAGTGTATGTGTGTGTGTGTGGGTGTGTGAGAGTGTGTATCTGTGTATGTGTGTCCGTCTGTATGTTTGTGTGTGAGTGTATTTGTGTGTGTCTGTGTCTGTGTGTCTGTGTGTCTGTGTGTATGTGTGTGTGTGCATGTTTGCGTGTGTGTCTGTGCATGTGTGTGTATGTTTGTGTGTAAGTGTATGTGTGTGAGTGTGTGTATGTTTGTGTGTGAGTCTGTGCATGTGTGTATGTTTGTGTGTGAGTGTGTGAGTCTATGCATGTGTGTGCGTGTGTGTATGTTTGTGTGTGTATGTGTGTGTGAGTGTGTCTGTGTATGTGTGTACATGTGTATGTTTGTGTGTGAATGTATGTGTGTGTATGTTTGTGCGTGAGTGTGTGAGTCTATGCATGTGTGTGCATTTGTGTATGTTTGTGTGTGAGTGTATGTGTGTGTGAGTGTGTTTGTGTATGTGTGTACATGTGTATGTTTGTGTGTGAGTGTATGTATGTGTATGTTTGTGTGTGAGTGTATGTGTGTGTGAGTGTGTCTGTGTATGTGTGTCCGTGTGTATGTTTGTGTGTGAGTGTATGTGTGTGTATGTTTGTGTGTGAGTGTATGTGTGTGTGTGTGGGTGTGGGTGGGTGTGTGAGAGTGTGTATCTGTGTATGTGTGTCCGTCTGTATGTTTGTGTGTGAGTGTATTTGTGTGTGTCTGTGTATGTGTGTCTGTGTGTATGTGTGTGTGTGCATGTTTGCGTGTGTGTCTGTGCATGTGTGTGTATGTTTGTGTGCCGTGTGTTACAAAAAATGTGATTGTTTTAAATAGAATTAATTTCTCTGTAGCGCAAAAACAAATTACAAAAAAAATAAAAAAAATAATTAATGAATCCTTGAAAAAGCTGTGATATGCCTATCAGGCATTGACAATGGGAGGTTTAAATTTATCTAGATAGTTAATATTTTCTTTTGTTAAATAAATACCTATAAGTAGAATTATTGTAATTTCAGATCTACCACAGCTTTAGTACTGTTGTTGATAAGTGGTTATGAGCATACTATGCAACAAAAATGGATGGTTTATGTCTCAGTGGGACATCCCCTATTAATCTATTGATTCACTTATCTCTTCAATTTCCCATGTTTTTACCACATCTTCTCAATTGCATTTCCTACCAGCGCTATGGCTTGCTGCTGTGAAATCTCTAAGATTATTCTTCTATTTCAAAAATCAGTTTTGCTTTAGTATTATTTTTATGAGAAATGATTCATGTATGCAGCAAAGTAGTGACTGCACATTAGAGCTATGGTTTGTTTATGGTGTCATTTTTGTGCTGGAAAGCTTGCTGATAAACAGCAAAAGTGCCTTAGGAATAATGGGGGAAAAAATAGCTCTTGCATAGATATGTCAACTCTCTGATAGTCTTTGAGTATTTTAGCCATTGTTATCTTATAGAGCTCAGAATACTTCCATGGTAGGAAGCACTAGCTTTGTTATAAAATTACACTTTTAGGTTGAGAATCAACACATTTTTCTAGTCATTTTGTTTTTATCAAGAACTCAAAAGGTCCAAATGTTTTTTGTGAAAATTAAGTTCAACTATTCATATTTTATTTTTATGTACCAAATAAACATGATAGTCAAAATGAAATGTGCATGACTGGATTTCAGTTTTGAATAGAAGCATTTTTGAGATTTTGAGATACTTGTAAAAGCAAAAATGCTTCTAGTAAAAGCTTGTTATTGGGCAGGAGGGGCCCAGCCCAAAGACCCGCTCTTTTGGGGGGATCATCAAGGGTGAGAGTAAAAGAATGTTCTGTGCACATCCTCTATTGAGTTTATGAAGAAGTATCTATGGTATCAGGAGGTGTATTATTTAGTGTTATTCTTTATACAGAACACATTGAATGTTGGGACAGGAATGGGCAATACAGGTGGATATAAGGGGACTGGGCTGAGGTGGGGCTCCACAAATTTCTCTTGTTCAGAGCCCTGCACATTTTAAAGGTATCTCTGGTGTCCCTTGCATTCACTCAAACCCAAACCTACTAAGAGAGTTAACTCTGGTGTGAGGCTACAAGACATGCACATCATATGTGAGTATGCAGTTGAAATAGCTATAGCTTTTACTAGAAACAGTTTTACTAATGCAAGCATACAGCAAAAATGCTTCTATGTATTTTGACCATTTAATTCACACATAGGGCTCCATGTACAAAGTGACTCTAGGGCCCTTGCAGGGCAGGTTCGCACATGTGAGCCTGCTTCCCACAATGTAAGAAGCAGCAGTGATTGGCAGACCCTTCTCTCACACAATATGTCACGCATGTAATGATACATATGGGTAGCGGATTGACCTAGGCCGCGAAGGTTGGCAGACAACTTCTTAAATTGAGAAGCTTTGTAATTCATGGAGCCCATAGTTGGGATTATTGCTAACACAGAGACTGTGGACTTGGATTTATCATTGATCATAGCGAGCTGGCAGCATTGCACTGAAAGAATTTTTCATTGCACAAGCAGATCTATGTGCCACACTGCCCATTGATCTTGCACAAACAAGTGCGCAAAGGCAGTGGCTTTCAACTACCTCAGTTAGATAGGTTTGGGGTGAATGTAATTATCTCAAAGTTGGTGGAGAGGTTAAAAACAGCGTTTTAAGATCGTGGTTTCTTAACTATCCGTTGCAGGGTTGCTCATGTAAGCATGCACCACCAAGGGCTTCAAAACTGCCTCAGCTGCTTAACAAATTTAACCTGTTAAAATAGTGTTTTTGAAAGCTGTGGTGCACAGTTGAGTGGCAGTCGTCACCTACCACTGATTTAGATAACTTGAGATTAGCAGATGAGAAAATTAAATTAAAAAACAAAAACAAAAAAAAACATTTAAAAACATAAATCTCTTCAATACAATAACCAGGGCCGGATTGGCCTACCAGGATACCAGGAGATTTCCCAGTGGGCTGCAGCAGCTAGGGCTGGAAAGCTAAAATTTAAAGGGGTGATCAATGGTTGCAATTGGGTCGTAGCATTGCTATATAACATCAATCTGACATTTTTATTTAATACAAAGTAATATAATTTAATTCTGAAAAATAAAAATATTGGGGAAGGAGTGTCCCAGTAATCCCCTTTGAGAAAAATGGGGCATGTACATTCTATCGATGGAATTCAGGGCTGGTCTTCATAAATTTCCAGGGCTGATTTTTTTTCCCAGTCCAGCCCTGACAATAACTCAAAAAAATAAAATTAAAAGACAGAAATCTGTTTATGAGGCTAGTGTATTTCTTCAGCTGTTTTGTATATGTGTGTTTTTTTTTTTCACTGAGCTAAACACAATATCTTTGTTAATGAACAAAAAGAAAACTTTCATGATTTAGACGGAGCATACATTTTTTTCCATTCTACTTCTATTATCACATTTGCTTTGTTCTCTTTGTATCTTTTGTTGAAAAACATATGTCAGTAGGCCCAGGAGCAGCACTGCAATACTGAGAGCTAGCTGGTGATTGGTGGCTGCACATATATGCCACTTGTAATTGGCTCACAAGATGTGCTCAGCTAGCTCCCAGTAGTGCACTGCTGCTCCTTTAACAAGGATACAATGAGAAGGAAGCAAATTAGATTATAGAAGTAAAGGTGAATGTTGATTAAAATTGTATGTTCTGTCTGAATCATTAAAGGAAAAAAATTGAGTTTTATGTTCCTTTATCATGTCCAGAAGGAGAGAGTTACTTGTGAGCTGCACATCCTTTTTTAGAAGCTCACTGGCATTAGAAAAGAGACTCTGGTGGGGTAATTTGCCCCCTCTTATTTCCCTCTTCCGAGCGAAAGCCTAGGAAGAATCAATATTGTAATTTACTGAGCAAATAAGAATGTACATAAGAATTGATCTTTCATTGAAAAATACTTTATGTGATATTTTAGCTGTAATAATATAAAAAGTAAATGACAATTAAATACAGCAGAATTGTGCAATCAATACATCTATACTATAATCATGTTTGTAACGCGTCCATTGCAGTCGCCAGTTGTGCATGCATCCTCAAAGGAATGTTGGCAGCGTGAGGCAGCCAAAAGAATGTTGGCTGCGTGCGCATCCAGGTGGATTCCGAAAATGACAGGGTGATACCACCCTGTCATTTCAGAATCCAGCAAAGGCAAATGGAGCATTACAAAAAAACAAAAAACCTAACCGCCCACAATAAGTATTAAAAAAACCTAACCGCCTGCAATAAGTATTAAAAAAACTAACCGCCCGCAATAAGTATTAAAAAAACCTAACCGCACGCAATGTGTTAAAAAAAACCTAACCGCCCGCAATAAGTATTAAAAAAACCTAACCGCCCGCAATAAGTATTAAAAAAACTTTACCGCAAGCAATGTGTTAAAAAAAAAACCTAACCGCCCGCAATAAGTATTAAAAAACAAACAAAAAACAACTACATAATAAAATTATTAACCCCTAAATCCGCCAACCCCAACATCGCAAATTACCTAATACATCTATTAACCCGTAATCCGCCATTCCCCCACATCGAAAATTAAATAATTAATGTATTAACCCTTAAACAGCCATCCACCACCAACGCAATAAACTTAATTAACATATTAACCCCTAATTTGCCAACCCCCACAACGCACTAAACCTAATTTACCTATTAACTCCTAAACCGCCAACCCCCACAATGCAAATTACTAATTTAATGACTAAGCCCCCTAACCTAACACCCCCTAAATTAACCCCTTAAAGGGATAGTCTAGTCAAAATTAAACTTGTATGATTCAGATAGAGGATGCAATTTTAAGTAATTTTCTACTTTACTCCTATTATAAATTTTTCTTCGTTCTCTTGATATCTTTATTTTAAAAAGCTGGAATGTAAGCTTAGAAGCCAGCCTATTTTTGGTTCAGCACCTGGATAGTGCTTGCTGATTAGTGTCTAAATGTAGCCATCCAATCAGCATGCGCTACCCAGGTGCTGAACCAAAAATGGCCCGGCTCCTAGACTTACTTTCCAGCTTTTTTTAAATAAAGATACCAAGAGAACAAAGAAAAATTGATAATAGGAGTAAATTAGAAAGTTGTTTAAAATTGCATGCTCTGTCTGAATCATGGAAGTTTATTTTTGACTAGACTATCCCTAAAATTACATAAAATAATAAAATACTACATTGCAATTAAAATAAAAAATCCTAACAGTACTTAGATTACATTAAATTAATCTAAAATTGCAAAAAATAAAAAGGCTAACATTACAGAAAATAATAAACCACATTATCCAAATGAAAAAAATAAACCTAATCCCTATAAAAATAGAAAAGACCCCCCAAAATAAAAACACCCCCTAATCTAAGAATAAACTACCAATAGCCCTTAAAAGGGCCTTTTGTAGGGCATTGCCCTAAGTTAAAGAGCTCTTTTCCTTAAAAAATACTAAATCCCACCTCTAACAGTAAAACCCCCCACCCACCAAAACACCCAAAATAAAAAAAACTAACACTAAAAAAACCCTAAACTACCCTTTGCCCCTAAAGGGGCATTTGTATGGGCATTGTCCTTAAAAGTGCATTCAGCTCTTTTTCATATAGGTATTCACGGTTCATAAACTCCAACGGAGGTCTTCTTCCAGGCAGGTCCATAATCTTCTATCTTCATCCACAGCTAAGGCGGCGGAACGGAGGTGAGGAGCAGTGTTCCCAGATGTGGAGATCCTTGGTGACGTGGTGGTCCCTCTTCATACGATCGTTCGCCGCACACTAAAGATTGAATGCAAGGTACCCCATATTTATTGGGGTACCTTGCATATCTATTGGATAACATTTTTTAAATCAGCCAGTAAGATGAGAGATACTGAAATCTTAATGGCTTATTTGAACAGCCAATAGGATTTCAGTAGCTCTAATCCTATTGGCTGATTTCAAAATTTTTGGGGCTTAGGTTTAGGCTTTTTTATTTTAATTTTTGGGGTGTTTTTTTAATTAGGGTTTCTTGGGGCTAGAAAAAGAGCTGATTGACCTTTTTAGGGCAGTAAAAAACTTAGGGCAATGCCCTAAAAAAGGCCCTTTCAAGGGCTATTGGTAGTTTAGTATTAGATTGGGGGGTGTTTTTATTTTGGGGGGGATTATTTTTATAGGGGTATTAGTTTAGGTTTAATTTTTTTTATTATTTTGGATAGCATTGTTTATTTTTTTCTGTCATTTTACTTTTTTATTTTTTGTAAATTTATCTTCGGGGTTTCAATTTTTTCAACATAGACTGCCCTCTGGGCAGGCTTATCGCCTAGTTCTTAATAAAAAGACAATGCAATTTTCTTACTTTCAATTTTAAATAAGCAGTAGATTTTTTTCTGACAAAATTAAAAGTTTCCATTAAATTTCCCTTCCTCTGTATCACATGACAGCCATCAGCCAATCACAAATATGAACTGTAAACCAATTGAACCAATTGAAAAAAGTAAATTTGATAATGGAAGTATATACTAATTATTTTTTAATTGAAATCTCTATCTGAAGAAATTCTTATTTTGACTATGATTTCTCCTTTAGCATTTATAATTCTGCTTTAATAAATGACCGATTTGTGCCTATTTCCAATACTGAAGCTAATTAAAAAATATCAATGATTTATTATGCTCCTTTTTCATGATACTGTGTATGGCTGCTTATCACAACATTTTATTTTATTGTGGCTGCAATGTATTACTCTACATGAGCTATTTGTGTATACATTTATTCACTGAAGGTATGTCAGCTTGTGCTGGGTAGTTTAACTATCCAAAGGGCCTTTATCCCATTGTTAATCATTTTAATTGACTTGTTGCCAGAAGTCAAACAAAGAATTGACTTTATATGCTCTATAGTGTATATTTGGGCTGTGCATCTAGCACACTTTCCTCCAAAGTAGCCTCTGTATAACAATGAACTTTAATTATAAAGGGTTCATAGTGAGGGTTCAGTGCATAAGTAAACTGTAGAGCACAGAAATAGAGGGTAATCCTCATATGGTGCTTATGGCCTCACAACCTGTATGTAAAAAGGGCACAGTGAACACAGAAGAAAATCCAAGCAACTCATCATGGGCCCCCAATGTTACACATTAACATGGTCATATCTTGCAGACACATAAACAAGGAATTTATTTTTACAACACGTAGTATTATTGCACAACAAATTATTACTTCATCCTTGATACAGAATTATATAAGGACCATAAATTAAGTCAATAATAGAATAATATGATAATTTTAAAAATAACATAAATCTAAGTAAATTATTTTAGGCATTTTTTTAAATTATTTTATTATTAGATGTTTAATGTTTACTGTTTAAATAGTTAATACAATTTTGCAAAGAAAGTTGACCTTTTTCGGAGAATTAAAACTTCATGTAGTTGATGTGAAAGGAAAAGGGGGGATCAACGGCACTACTAATCGATCTATAAAAAAAGTGTATTTATTAACCTTCTGTTTCCCACTGTATCCAAGAGGGGGTAATGACCCTGAATAATATTGTATTACTGGGATAGAGATGGTGCTATGTAGTGGTATATAGACAAAACTCGAACAAAGGGTAGAAAGAAATCTATCTTGGAAAAAGACTACATGTAAAGCACTTGATAGGTTAATATAGTATAAGTAATCTTTGTTAGATTTACAAAGGAAAAAAGCAACAATGAGGTGACTGAAATTAAAGAGTGAACGAAGATACTCTACGTTAAAACATAACTTTTATTAATAAAACACACTTGTAAAATGGAGAAAATACATGGTTAAAAACACACTCAGGAGCCCAATAGCGGTCACGTGACCCTAGTGGAGGTTGGTTTAGGTAAGTTAAAGAAACAGCCTGCAAATAGTGCACTTGCTTAATTATTAAGTAGCTAAGGTACTCGAATGGTATGATATATCACAAGATAAAGTCTAGTCAAATAGATAAGTGCTTTATTGCTTGAATCAGCTCATAACTAGAGTAATAATGTGGAGTAAATCACCATACCACTATCTAAAGAAAATAAGTGACAGCTTAGGTGGAAATTACGGTATTCCTCAGTTTACAATTTAAGTTGATGGATAACATCAAAACTATCACTGATGGATATTTCTAGAGAGATTTATAAGATACCTAATTGAGCACTGGTGAGCGAATATTACGTGACTGTTGATTACCACTCAATCTTATTCAAAAGCTGGCTGGCTGATAAGTAAGTGACCTTGAAAAAGAAAGTTTAAATATACAGCAACTTAAGTAAGCTAGTTGTGGGCTGTAGTAAGAGGGAGGTAGTGGTCCACTGAGTATATAAAAGTCACTTATGCATCACAGTTATACTTTGCTGAATCGATAGATGGTTAATCATGGAAACATGTATCAACAGTAAGCTAACTAGAGCTAAAATGTAACGATTTAAACTGGGGCGGGGTTGGTTGGGTGGTGGGTTTTACTGTTGGAGAGGTGTTTGTATTTTTTTTTACAGGTAAAAGAGCTGATATATTTGGGGCAATGTCCCACAAAAACATAATTTATGCTTACCTGATAAATTCCTTTCTTCTGTAGTGTGATCAGTCCACGGGTCATCATTACTTGTGGGATATTATCTGCTCCCCTACAGGAAGTGCAAGAGGATTCACCCAGCAGAGTTGCTATATAGCTCCTCCCCTCTACGTCACCTCCAGTCATTCGACCAAGGACCAACGAGAAAGGAGAAGCCAAGGGTGTAGTGGTGACTGGAGTATAATTTAAAAAATATTTACCTGCCTTAAAAAACAGGGCGGGCCGTGGACTGATCACACTACAGAAGAAAGGAATTTATCAGGTAAGCATAAATTATGTTTTCTTCTGTTAAGTGTGATCAGTCCACGGGTCATCATTACTTGTGGGATACCAATACCAAAGCAAAAGTACACGGATGACGGGAGGGATAGGCAGGCTCTTTATACAGAAGGAACCACTGCTTGAAGAACCTTTCTCCCAAAAATAGCCTCCGAGGAAGCAAAAGTGTCAAATTTGTAAAATTTGGAAAAAGTATGAAGCGAAGACCAAGTTGCAGCCTTGCAAATCTGTTCAACAGAGGCCTCATTCTTAAAGGCCCAAGTGGAAGCCACAGCTCTAGTGGAATGAGCTGTAATTCTTTCAGGAGGCTGCTGTCCAGCAGTCTCATAAGCTAAACGAATTATGCTACGAAGCCAAAAAGAGAGAGAGGTAGCAGAAGCTTTTTGACCTCTCCTCTGACCAGAGTAAACGACAAACAGGGAAGACGTTTGTCGAAAATCTTTAGTTGCCTGTAAATAAAATTTAAGGGCACGAACTACATCCAGATTGTGCAAAAGACGTTCCTTCCTCGAAGAAGGATTTGGGCACAAGGATGGAACAACAATCTCCTGATTGATATTCCTGTTAGTGACTACCTTAGGTAAGAACCCAGGTTTAGTACGCAGAACTACCTTATCCGAGTGAAAAATCAAATAAGGAGAATCACAATGTAAGGCTGATAACTCAGAGACTCTTCGAGCCGAGGAAATAGCCATTAAAAATAGAACTTTCCAAGATAACAACTTTATAACAATGGAATGAAGGGGTTCAAACGGAACACCCTGTAAAACGTTAAGAACAAGGTTTAAACTCCATGGTGGAGCCACAGCTTTAAACACAGGTTTAATCCTGGCCAAAGCCTGACAAAAAGCCTGAACGTCTGGAACTTCTGACAGACGCTTGTGTAACAGAATGGACAGAGCTGAGATCTGTCCCTTTAAGGAACTAGCGGATAACCCCTTTTCTAAACCTTCTTGTAGAAAAGACAATATCCTAGGAATCCTAACCTTACTCCAAGAGTAACCTTTGGATTCGCACCAATATAGGTATTTACGCCATATTTTATGGTAAATCTTTCTGGTAACAGGCTTCCTAGCCTGTATTAAGGTATCAATAACTGACTCAGAAAAACCACGCTTTGATAAGATCAAGCGTTCAATTTCCAAGCAGTCAGCTTCAGAGAAGTTAGATTTTGATGTTTGAAAGGACCCTGAATCAGAAGGTCCTGTTTCAGAGGTAACGACCAAGGTGGACAGAATGACATGTCCACCAGATCTGTATACCAAGTCCTGCGTGGCCATGCAGGCGCTATTAGAATCACTGATGCTTTCTCCTGTTTGATTCTGGCAATCAATCGAGGAAGCATCGGGAAAGGTGGAAACACATAAGCCATCCTGAAGGTCCATGGTGCTGTCAAGGCATCTATCAGGACCGCTCCCGGATCCCTGGATCTGGACCCGTAGCGCGGAAGCTTGGCGTTCTGTCGAGACGCCATGAGATCTATCTCTGGTTTGCCCCAACGTCGAAGTATTTGGGCAAAGACCTCTGGATGAAGTTCCCACTCCCCCGGATGAAAAGTCTGACGACTTAAGAAATCCGCCTCCCAGTTCTCCACTCCCGGGATGTGGATTGCAGACAGGTGGCAAGAGTGAGACTCTGCCCAGTGAATTATCTTCGATACTTCCATCATTGCTAGGGAGCTTCTTGTCCCTCCCTGATGGTTGATATAAGCTACAGTCGTGATGTTGTCCGACTGGAACCTGATGAACCCCCGAGTTGTTAACTGGGGTCAAGCCAGAAGAGCATTGAGGACTGCTCTCAATTCCAGAATGTTTATTGGAAGAAGACTCTCCTCCTGATTCCATAGTCCCTGAGCCTTCAGAGAATTCCAGACAGCGCCCCAACCTAGTAGGCTGGCGTCTGTTGTTACAATTGACCAGTCTGGCCTGCTGAATGGCATTCCCCTGGCCAGATGTGGCCGAGAAAGCCACCATAGAAGAGAATTTCTGGTCTCTTGATTCAGATTTAGAGTGGGGGACAAATCTGAGTAATCCCCATTCCACTGACTTAGCATGCACAGTTGCAGTGGTCTGAGATGTAGGCGTGCAAAAGGAACTATGTCCATTGCTGCTACCATTAGTCCGATTACCTCCATGCATTGAGCTACTGACGGGTGTTGAATAGCATGAAGGACACGGCATGCACTTTGAAGTTTTGTTAACCTGTCCTCTGTCAGGTAAATCTTCATTTCTACAGAATCTATCAGAGTCCCCAGGAAGGGAACTCTTGTGAGTGGAAAGAGAGAACTTTTCTTTTCGTTCACTTTCCATCCATGCGACCTTAGAAATGCCAGTACTATCTCTGTATGAGATTTGGCAGTTTGAAGGCTTGAAGCTTGTATCAGTATGTCGTCTAAGTACGGAGCTACTGAAATTCCTCGCGGTCTTAGTACCGCCAGAAGAGTGCCCAGAACCTTTGTGAAGATTCTTGGAGCCGTAGCCAGTCCGAATGGAAGAGCTACAAACTGGTAATGCCTGTCTAAAAAGGCAAACCTTAGATACCGGTAATGGCTTTTGTGAATCGGTATGTGAAGGTAAGCATCCTTTAAATCCACTGTGGTCATGTACTGACCCTCTTGGATCATGGGCAAAAATGTTCGAATAGTTTCCATCTTGAACGATGGAACTCTTAGGAATTTGTTTAGGATCTTTAAATCCAAGATTGGCCTGAAGGTTCCCTCTTTTTTGGGAACTACAAACAGATTTGAGTAAAACCCTTGTCCTAGTTCCAACCGCGGAACTGGATGGATCACTCCCATTAATAAAAGATCTTGTACGCAGCGTAGAAACGCTTCCTTCTTTGTTAGGTTTGTTGACAACCTTGACAGATGAAATCTCCCTCTTGGGGGAGAGGATTTGAAGTCCAGAAGGTATCCCTGAGATATGATCTCTAACGCCCAGGGATCCTGAACATCTCTTGCCCAAGCCTGGGCGAAGAGGGAAAGTCTGCCCCCCACTAGATCCGGTCCCGGATCGGGGGCCCTCAATTCATGCTGTCTTAGGGGCAGCAGCAGGTTTTCTGGCCTGTTTGCCCCTGTTCCAGGACTGGTTAGGTTTCCAGCCTTGTCTGTAGCGAGCAACAGCTCCTTCCTGTTTTGGTGCAGAGGAAGTTGATGCTGCTCCTGCTTTGAAATTACGAAAGGAACGACGTAACATCAGCTGACCAGGATTTCAGCCACAGAGCTCTGCGTGCCTGAATGGCGAATCCTGAATTTTTAGCCGCAAGTTTAGTTAAATGTACTACGGCATCTGAAATAAATGAATTAGCTAACTTAAGGAATTTAAGTTTGTGTGTGATGTCATCTAGTGTGGATGATTGAAGTGTCTCTTCCAGAGACTCAAACCAAAATGCTGCTGCAGCCGTGACAGGCGCAATACATGCAAGAGGTTGCAATATAAACCCTTGTTGAACAAACATTTTCTTAAGGTAACCCTCTAATTTTTTATCCATTGGATCTGAAAAAGCACAGCTATCCTCCACTGGGATAGTGGTACGCTTAGCTAAAGTAGAAACTGCTCCCTCCACCTTAGGGACCATTTGCCATAAGTCCCGTGTGGCGGCGTCTATTGGAAACATCTTTCTGAATATAGGAGGGGGTGAGAAAGGCACACCGGGTCTATCCCACTCCTTAGTAACAATGTCAGTAAGTCTCTTAGGTATAGGAAAAACGTCAGTACTCGTCGGTACCGCAAAATATTTATCCAACCTACACATTTTCTCTGGGATTGCAACTGTGTTACAATCATTCAGAGCCGCTAATACCTCCCCTAGTAACACACGGAGGTTCTCAAGCTTAAATTTAAAATTTGAAATGTCTGAGTCCAGTTTATTTGGATCAGAACCGTCACCCACAGAATGAAGCTCTCCGTCTTCACGTTCTGCAAACTGTGACGCAGTATCAGACATGGCCCTTGCATTATCAGCGCACTCTGTTCTCACCCCAGAGTGATCACGTTTACCTCTTAGTTCTGGTAGTTTAGCCAAAACTTCAGCCATAACAGTAGCCATATCTTGTAATGTGATTTGTAATGGCCGCCCAGATGTACTCGGCGCTACAATATCACGCACCTCCTGAGCGGGAGATGCAGGTACTGACACGTGAGGCGAGTTAGTCGGCATAACTCTCCCCTCGTTGTTTGGTGAAATATGTTCAATTTGTACAGATTGACTGTTTTTTAAAATAGCATCAATACATTTAGTACATAAATTTCTATTGGGCTCCACTTTGGCATTAACACATATAGCACAGAGATATTCCTCTGAATCAGACATGTTTAACACACTAGCAAATAAACAGCAACTTGGAAATACTTTTCAAAGTAATTTACAAATAATATGAAAACGAACTGTGCCTTTAAGAAGCACAGAAAAAAATTATAACAGTTAAAATAATTAAGTTATAGCATCAATCTTTGTCAGAATATACAGTTTTAGCAAAGGATTGTTCCCCTCAGCAATTAAACAACACAACTTTAGCAAAGGTTTAATCCCATTAGCAAAGATAACAATTTCTGAAAGCAGGAAACAAATTACAGAATAAACGTTTTTATTTCAGTCAAACTATAATTCTCACAGCTCTGCTGTGCTGACTGAAATATTTGATGCATAGTAAAAGCGCCCCTCCCCCACACACACAGCAGTGAGGGAGAACAGAAACTGACAGAAAAAAACAGATTTAAGCAACTGCCAAGTGGAAAAATAGTGCCCAAACATTTATTCACTCAGTACCTCAGTAAATGAAAACGATTTTACATTCCAGCAAAAACGTTAAACATAATCTCTAGTTATTAAACAGCTTTATGTCTTTCTTACAGTGTAATTCTAGTGAATTACCATTCTCCCAGAATACTGAAGTGTAAAGTATACATACATGACATTATATCGGTATGGCAGGATTTTCTCATCAATTCCATTGTCAGAAAATAAAAGCTGCTACATACCTCTATGCAGATTCATCTGCCCGCTGTCCCCTGATCTGAAGTTTACCTCTCCTCAGATGGCCGAGAAACAGCAATATGATCTTAACTACTCCGGCTAAAATCATAGCAAAACTCTGGTAGATTCTTCCTCAAACTCTGCCAGAGAGGTAATAACACACTCCGGTGTTATTTTAAAATAACAAACTTTTGATTGAAGATATAAAACTAAGTATAATCACCATAGTCCTCTCACACGACCTATCTAGTTGCTGGGTGCAAGAGAATGACTGAAGGTGACGTAGAGGGGAGGAGCTATATAGCAACTCTGCTGGGTGAATCCTCTTGCACTTCCTGTAGGGGAGCAGATAATATCCCACAAGTAATGATGACCCGTGGACTGATCACACTTAACAGAAGAAAGGCCCTTTAAAGGGCCATTGGTAGTTTATTGTAGGCTAGGTTTTTTTTTATTTTGGGTGGTTTTTTTTTTTTCATAGGGCTATTAGATTAGGTGTAATTCTTTTTTATTTTTGATAATATGTTTATTTTGTGTAATGTATAATGTTTTTTTTTTTTTAAAGTAAAAGAGCTGTTTATCTCAGGGCAATGCCATACAAAAGGCCATTTTAAGGGCCCCCCAAAAGGCCCCTTTAAAGGTCCTTGGTAGTTTATTCTAGAGTAGGGTTTTTTTATTTTGGTTTGCTTTTTTTTAAATTTAATTATGTTAAAGTTAGGGGGGTTAGGTTTAGGGGTTAATATAGTTTAATTTAGCTTGTTGCGATGTTTAGGGGTTAATAAATGTAATATAGTGGCAGCGATATCGGGTGCGGCACATTAGGGGTTAATAATTGTATTTAGGTAGCAGCAATATCGAGAGCAGCAGATTAGGGGTTAATAACTGTAGGCAGGCATTGGCTATGTTGGGGGCAGCAGATTAGGGGTATTTAGACGTAGGGTTTATTTTAGGGTGTTAGGTTTAAACTGTCTTTTTATTTCCCCATGGACATCAATCGGGCTGCGTTACGGAGCTTTTGTTTCCAGGATCACAGGTGTCTATAGGGAAATCGTGCACAAGCACGTCTCAGCAGCAGTCTGATTGTGATCGGTATGGAGCTCAACGCAACCATATCGCACGCAAAAGGTGTATGTTGGAAAACTTGTAATGGCAGCGCTATAGAAAATTAAATAACGTAACTTTTGTTGCGTTTGTTAATTTCTCTATAACGCTCAAAGCTCATAATCTAGCTGTATGTATATAAGCAAATACAGGGAGTGCAGAATTATTAGGCAAATGAGTATTTTGACCACATCATCCTCTTCATGCATGTTGTCTTACTCCAAGCTGTATAGGCTCGAAAGCCTACTACCAATTAAGCATATTAGGTGATGTGCATCTCTGTAATGAGAAGGGGTGTGGTCTAATGACATCAACACCCTATATCAGGTGTGCATAATTATTAGGCAACTTCCTTTCCTTTGGCAAAATGGGTCAAAAGAAGGACTTGACAGGCTCAGAAAAGTAAAAAATAGTGAGATATCTTGCAGAGGGATGCAGCACTCTTAAAATTGCAAAGCTTCTGAAGCGTGATCATCGAACAATCAAGCGTTTCATTCAAAATAGTCAACAGGGTCGCAAGAAGCATGTGGAAAAACCAAGGCGCAAAATAACTGCCCATGAACTGAGAAAAGTCAAGCTTGCAGCTGCCAAGATGCCACTTGCCACCAGTTTGGCCATATTTCAGAGCTGCAACATCACTGGAGTGCCCAAAAGCACAAGGTGTGCAATACTCAGAGACATGGCCAAGGTAAGAAAGGCTGAAAGACGACCACCACTGAACAAGACACACAAGCTGAAACGTCAAGACTGGGCCAAGAAATATCTCAAGACTGATTTTTCTAAGGTTTTATGGACTGATGAAATGAGAGTGAGTCTTGATGGGCCAGATGGATGGGCCCGTGGCTGGATTGTTAAAGGGCAGAGAGCTCCAGTCCGACTCAGACGCCAGCAAGGTGGAGGTGGAGTACTGGTTTGGGCTGGTATCATCAAAGATGAGCTTGTGGGGCCTTTTCGGGTTGAGGATGGAGTCAAGCTCAACTCCCAGTCCTACTACCAGTTTCTGGAAGACACCTTCTTCAAGCAGTGGTACAGGAAGAAGTCTGCATCCTTCAAGAAAAACATGATTTTCATGCAGGACAATGCTCCATCACACGCATCCAAGTACTCCACAGCGTTCACCTGATCTGAACCCCATTGAGAACCTGTGGTCCATCATCAAATGTGAGATTTACAAGGAGGGAAAACAGTACACCTCTCTGAACAGTGTCTGGGAGGCTGTGGTTGCTGCTGCACGCAATGTTGATGGTGAACAGATCAAAACACTGACAGAATCCATGGATGGCAGGCTTTTGAGTCTTTGCAAAGAAAGGTGGCTATATTGGTCACTGATTTGTTTTTGTTTTGTTTTTGAATGTCAGAAATGTATATTTGTGAATGTTGAGATGTTATATTGGTTTCACTGGTAAAAATAAATAATTGAAATGGGTATATATTTGTTTTTTGTTAAGTTGCCTAATAATTATGCACAGTAATAGTCACCTGCACACACAGATATCCCCCTAAAATAGCTATAACTAAAAACAAACTAAAAACTACTTCCAAAACTATTCAGCTTTGATATTAATGAGTTTTTTGGGTTCATTGAGAACATGGTTGTTGTTCAATAATAAAATTAATCCTCAAAAATACAACTTGCCTAATAATTCTGCACTCCCTGTACATATACATTTCAAATTGGGGTATATTTATCATACAGCGTATGCTGCTGTTTCCGTGTGAGCCTTCAGCCGGAAACATAAGTTAAGAAGTAGCAGTCGTGAGACCTCTGCTCCTTAAAGGGACACTAAACACAAAATTAATATTTCATAATTCAGATAGAGCATACAATTTTAAACAACTTTCCAATTTACTTCTATTAACAAAATGCGCACAGTTTTTTTATATTTACACTTTTTGAGTCATCAGCTCCTACTGAGTATGTGCAAGAATTCACAGAATATACGTACATGCATTTGTGATTGGCTGATGGCTGTCACATGATGCAGTGGGAGTGGAAATAGACATAAGTTTGAAATATGCCAGAAAAAAAATCTACTACTCATTTGAAATTCAGACTATGTGCTATGTGTCTGATGTGTCTTTTTATCATGCATTTGATTATTATGCAAAAATACTGTATTTACTGGTCCATTAACTCGATCATCCTGATCGGATACAATCGGGATGATTGACAGAATGTGCAGGGGGCGACATTGCACAAGCATTTCACCAGAAATGCTTGTGCAATGATTAATAGGAATTGTACACTTTTTGTTTAGGGAGCAATTGGGGCATATTTTTTTAATTAACCAGAAGTCTGACCTCTGCTTAATTGCACTTAGAGAAAAGTGCTCCTGCGAGCTTGCGGGAGCATTAACCAGCAACTTGTAATGGCTGGTTATTTAACGTGCACCGTAAACAGGCAGATTTGCCCGTTTATGAGCGCACATGTAAACAGCACTCTTTAACAGCTGCTGTTGAGCAATAGCCCTTTAATGATTTGAATCATACTCAATTTCTCTATATTAATAAATATTAATAAATGGTGTTAAATAGACATGGTACACAAAAAAAGTCTTTGCAAGTTCTCCCAAACAGAATAATCTTATAAAAGGAAAGGTAGGTGTGTAAAGACAACAATCTTATAGTTCTCAACTGTATGTTTTCAAAATATTTAAGGTAAAAGAAAATAACCATATATACAGTATATATATATATATATATATATATATATATATATATATATATATATATATATATAATGCAATATATAGTTAAAGAAACATAAAATGAGTAGAATGTAAATCAAGTTTTGGAATTTGTCTATCTTTCTTATTTAAAAATCTGAATAAGAAATTAGAGTACTACTTGTGAATTGTGTAATCCTACAGGTTTTCACAGATTAAGAGATAGAGTAAAATCATAAATAATAATAGGAAAAAAAACATCAGAGCACTATTCTATTTAAACAGCTAGGGGAGCACAAAGTATCTGTTAATAGGAAAGCTTCAACCAAAATCACTATGCTGTGATCTGTGTCCTAGATAATGCAAGTTTACAGAGGCAGATCCGCCTGAGTGGAAAGACTGTGGTGAGGGAATGGGAATAGCTCCAAGGTCGTGGCACATACTGGTATTATTGTCAAAAACAGAAAAAGACTGAGCATCTTAAACTTTTATTTTTGTATCTAGTTCAAGGCAAGTGCATGAAGGGCTGTATTTTAAATCATCAGAAATGTCAAATGCTATGCCAAGGATTCTGGGGAGTTTTAAAGCATGATTAGATGATGAAGGCAAAAGTGAAAAAGGGGCATTTTATTTATGTTTTCATAAAATATTATTTTATTATTATTATTATTATTATTATTATTATTATTAATACCTTACTACTATATAGAACAAAATGATCCATTATAATTATTAATCATATTGTTATTTCATTGTCTTCAAGTATTAATTCTATAGCACTGTAAATATGTAAATCTTTGTTGAATTATTAGAGAAGATGGTAAATGGGAAAAACACCATACATGCTTTGTGTAAATGTGCATCATTCATTAGCGTGATTAGTTTACCTACATAAATATATTGGAAATACATTACCTCTTCCTTTACAATGATTCCTCCTGTCTCCTATTATGATTGCAAGGATTGATAAAATGTTAGAAAACAAACTCTGATCCTCTGCAGACCCAATTAGGAAACACAGGAGGTCCAAGTAAAGTAAAAGAAAGTCTTTATTAAAAAAAAAAAAACAGATGAATCCAGTGTGTTGGTGTGCATGAGTTTCACCATTTGCAATTTGGGTTAAACCTATCCCTTGTTCACTTGAGGCCGCAAATGCCATAGAAATCGATGGGAGTTTGAAAACCCAGAAAGGTTATGTTAGGATATAATTTCAAGGGACAGATTCATTTCAAAAGTAGTTTTAATGACAGGTAATGTCTGTCTGGCAGCAGGATTAGTAGATATAGGGATAAAAATGAAATAAATACATTACATACAATAGCTAACTTCCTTTTTTTTGATCAATCTAATTTCACCATGTTTAACGCATGTAATGCAAGTCCCACTGCATTTCGCACCAAATTTGATGCAATACTTTGCAGCAAATTGGACGGAATACTCGAACTCCTAAACAACCCACAAACTAGAGAAATTTTTCACCACTCTGGAAATGCATAATTACATGATTTATGACATAAGCCAATCTGATTTAAATATACATTTTATACTATCACTAACTAATCAAATTGCTCGAAACTTGTGTCATTGATCACTCATCAGAACTTGTAAGTGCCATTTTTTACATTGTGTGTTATACTTTGAAAGTATGTATATGTGAAATTAGTATTAAAGTTAAACATTCATGATGACATTAGGACACACATTATAATATTTTTGAAAATGATTTTAAAAATTGATTGATGTTTGATTCAATATAATCTTAAAATGATAGCTCAAAGGGATAGTACACCTAACATTAGATTGTCATGAATCAGATACAGCAGAAATTAAAATCACCTCTTTACTGTCATGATATTTTCAGTGTTTTTCTTCCTTCTCTTGAATTTAATTTTCATTAAGAAATGTCATCTTATATGCCAGCCCACAACACCTGTGTAGGGGTGGTGTTTAAAACTAGACTGCAATCAGGAAGGGTTACACAGGTGCAGAGAGAAAACTAGCCCAGCTCTTAAAATATCCATTGATTGCAAATAAATACCTATGATACCCTGATTACATGTTATATTCGCATATTATTCTTGCTCAGAATAATATATTTACACTATATACATATAGTGGTATAAATAAACACAGAGATATGAAAGACAAAATTGTTTAGAACAAAATACAATTTAGGGACATGTAAATATGTTTGGAAAAGATTTCTAACACATATATATATATATATATATATATATATATATATATATATATACACATATACATATATATATATATATATATACACAAGTATGTGCAAAGATATATGTACAAATTTTAGCATTAATAATCATTTAAAAAAAAGAAAAAAACATGAGATAGTCATATCATGATTTCTAGAAATACAAATACAGATTAATTTATGTGAAAATATCATGTATCAGCTTTTTTGTATAAAAAATAAATAAAACAATGAGATATTATTGTTTGTTCAGGTATAAATCTAGCTATTTCTTGGACATTAACAGGTGAAAAATAAAAAAAAATAGCTTTAGAGAAATGTTAGAAAGTTAGAAAAAACAGAATTTCCGCAACATCGATGACTCTTATTTATCAACAGTCTGATACTCTTCGCTCTGTACTTGACGCGCTTGTTTTTGACAGACTTTTTAATAAATAAGGGCATGGTATGTGGATTTGTGGCAGCAATGTCTGACGATGTCTGGTGAACGTATTAACTCCAGTGAATGCACCGAGAATGATACTTTGATAAATTGGCCCCACAGAATTCTTGTATGTCCACTGTAATTACATACATATGTTGTATATTTTTTCCAAGAAGAATAGTAATTATGCCTTCATAAATATGTTTATGGTTTATAAAATTTTATAAATAGAATATAATACAAAATTAAAGTTATTTGAAAGTTCTTACACTACTTTGATAAGCTTTGTTGTCTTAAAAATTCTTATCTTATATCTTATAATTATATTAAGAATATATGCAGATATGCATGTACTAAGATAAAAATATGAAACCACCATATGCTCTAAATTCCTCAAGAATTTACAAAAATTGGTATCCTGGGTCCCGCTACAAATAATAAAATATCATCTGCATATATAACTCATCTATGCTCTTGATTTACAATTTGAAGCCCATGGATTTGAGTATTCCTTTTTTCTTGCAATTTTATAGTAACATTTTTAAAAAGTAGAAAGAGGGCGCCACAATAGCGTGATACCGTCTGGATATGTAGGTATAGATATAAGTAAGTATTATGCTTACCAGATGGTGTGACACTGTGCTGTGACCAGTGCAAGAAAGCAGGCTAGCACTTATCAGTGGCTAGTACACTGTGGAAGCCAAGCTCCTAAGGCACTTGTCCTAGTTGAAACTCTGAGTGTGTCTCCTGTTGGCTGGACTTCAGGTGCTGCAGAGGTGTAATCTTTTGTGTGTTGTTCAGTTGGTATTGATAAACCACAACACAGACAACTTCAATAAAATGGCTTTTAATACTTATGACGCGTTTCTCAACCTCAAACAGGTTGTTTCATCAGATAAAAAAGTGAATGCCATCATTAACAATTGTTAACAATTTATACACATTTGTGTGTCAAAAGAGGAAGTTGTCATCATATGTGTGATCCAATAGAAAAACATTTGTGTGCATTCAGCTGTGGAAACCACAACAGGCTCCCAGCTGTTACAATTTAAAAATTTAGACAGAGTAACAAGGTTAAAATAGGGTGTGTATAAATGTAAGAATCTAAACTTTTAACCTATTGGTTACATTGTAAAAATGAATGAACAAAATTGTTTTATTAAAAGCCATTTTATTGAAGTTGTCTGTGTTGTGGTTTATCAATACCAACTGAACAACACACAAAAGATTACACCTCTGCAGCACCTGAAGTCCAGCCAACAGGAGACACACTCAGAGTTTCAACTAGGACAAGTGCCTTTGGAGCTTGGCTTCCACAGTGTACTAGCCACTGATAAGTGCTAGCCTGCTTTCTTGCACTGGTCACAGCACAGTGTCACACCATCTGGTAAGCATAATACTTACTTATATCTATACCTACATATCCAGACGGTATCACGCTATTGTGGCGCCCTCTTTCTACTTTCTATTTTAACAGTTGTTCCACACTCTCTGGGATCAAGAGGAGCAGCCCTACCCACGTAACAGGAGGATACCTTTATCCCTTCAATTTACTACCAGTCTATGGACATTAAACAGGACTAATACGGAAGACTTGATCTACTATATTTTAAGTTTTCTACCTGGTTTTATATTGATTATTGCTTTTTTATATTTTAAATATCAGCGCTCTTTTATATCCCTTTATTGGGATATGTTCAAAAAAAAATTAAAAATGGAGGATAAGGGGTACCCTTGTCATGTGTCATTTGTTACATTAAATGGTTCAGATAGGATTGCATTGATTTTAATTCTCTCAGATGAATACCAGTATAAAGACATTATTCTTTGTGTCCTTTTGAGTTTTATTCCCATATTTCTATGGTCAGCAATAATCCCCAGTTTACTACATCAAATCATTTTCTATGTTAGTGGACATTCATAAATTATTTCATATTTACATTTGAGCATATTGTATTTCTGGTACCAACTTTAAAGTATTATATCTCGCTTTTCTTTCACAGAAAGTCTACTTGACTGTTTTAATGAGCCATCATTAAAAAACTATTGAACTATTTTGTTTGCTGATATTTTAATATCTGAGTTGAATAATGCAGCAGATACAATTAATTGGAAGATAAAAGAGAATCAAGCATTTTCATCTGTTCCTTGTTATGGGAGTTATAATAATAATAATAATGAATACTTGAATATAAGTGCTATAGATTTGAATATAGCATTGTCTGGAAGAACAAGTTTCACAAGTAGTGAACCTGTCCACATTTTCATTGTACAAGTTAAAACACGACCAAAATTGGCCAGAGCTTATATGCAGCCAATCCTGTAAGGAAAGTGCTTGTCAAATCAGATTATTCAAGGGTGATTTTAATCTGCCACCAGTTAGGGGGCAGAGAGGGTTTAAGAAGCAGTGACATTTGATAACTCTGTCCCTTTGTGTAGGCTTGTGTCACAGAAATATCCCCTAAACATCTTTTAAATATCTCAATATTCAATTACTCCCCCTAAATTTAGATTGGATGCTGATGATTGCAAAGCAGAAGTGTGTTTAAAATTACATCATATCAATAAATTGTATTTCAAAATATTTATAGCCTGATCTATCTTACTTTCTTGGAACAATAATTACTTGTAGTATAATAGCAATTGTATTATTTTGTCCTTTTCCATTTTAAAATGACTCTCTTGTAATACAATTATGTATCCTCCCTTTTCATTACAGTGTATAACTGTTGCAACTATTTTGTGAGCAAGACTTGGAAAATGTGAGAATGTATTAACAAATGTGTTCCCAATATTGGAGTTTATCAATGCTGCTTTGTAAAAACTCATGTCCACTATCATGCTGGGACTACACCAACATTTTGGGTCCCTCTTGAGTTTATCTTATGTCCTTTGCTGTGGCAATTAAAAACAAATATCAATTAGGTCCTGCAGTGAGCAACCAATCACTGTGTAGAGTATTGTCTCAGGGGCCTGGATACTGCGTAATTAACTCCAGGCTCTCTTGGGACAGAGAGAAAAAACAATTTTTAGAGGCAACTTGCAGGAAACAAGCAAGACAGAGTAAATAATTAAAGTACATTACACATGTTTTGTTTTCTATGCTAAAGTAAACATTTTTCTGATATCTGTACTCTGTTGGGCTGTGATGATGACATGATATTAAATATGATATCACTTAATAAAGCACATGGGAACTCATGTCACATTAAAGGAACATTAAACACTAAGGATAAGATTACAAGTGGAGAGCTAATCTATTGCAAGCCCGCGAATGGGCATATTTGCCCTTTTGTGGGGGCACAATAAATAACAAGCCATTACAAGTGACTGGTTATTGCTACCGTGAGCACACAGTAGCATTTAATGCTCTGAAAATTAACTAGAGGTCAGACATCTGGTCAATTTTAAAAATGTGCCCCAGCTGCCCCCAAACATAAGTGTGAGGTTGCATAATAATAATATTAATAATAATAATAATAATAATAATAATAATAATAATAATAATAATAATAATAATAATAATAATAAATAATAGCATCTTTTATTTAAAAAAAAAAAAAAAACAGCACAAAGCAGATTTTATGGGTTAAAGTGAGCGGGTCAGGGGTGTTAGAAAAAAAAAAACGGCAATGAAAAGTGCCTTTACATTGTGGTCTATGGGAACTGTGTGTTCTTAATAGATATATATGTATATGCTTATATACATATTTATGTATGTGTTAATACGTATATGTACACATATTAACACATACATTTGTATATATATATATCTTCATATACATATATATTTAAAATTGGTAGCCATAAATAAATGCTAGCTAGAATGATTTTTAAAACTCTGCTTTTAACTACTATTTATCAGTAAATCATCAAATTGAAAAGATTTATAACACATTATCTCTGAGTTATTCTATACCCAAATTCCGTATATTATCATCCATTTAAGAATTTATTAAATAGATATATACATACGCCCTGAGTTATTTCATCACTGGTTTTAAGTAGAATAACTTTGTAGGGACGTATAGGTTAGGTGAATTATTAATAAGATTAACTTCAATTTTTAATTTCTATTTTTTAATTTTTATACTAAATCCACTGTCATCCCACCCCCTTATCGTTCAGTTCCCACCTGATCGCTAAGTTTATATTCTACAGTATATGTACTAAAGCCTCTGTGTGGCGCTCCTTCTACCCTCCCTTCTTTTGTCTTGATTTATAATGACCGTATTGGGCGGCTGTTCTTTTAGAAGTCGAGCAAGTGCATTTTAGTTTTCTGGCGCTGTCCACTACACCCAATCCCTACAGAATGATGCATTCACAGCAAATATTAGCCTTAGAATCATCAGGCAAAATAAATAATACAGTATATAGCACAGTTAATTTTACTAATTCATTATTGTACATTACAATCTGAATGTGTTTAATATTCCTATAAACTTCAATACAAAAGGGGCACAATAAATTATCATCCATTCCTGAAAATGCATAAAGCTTCTTACTTTATAGCACAACATATTGTCACCTACTCACATGGCCCCTGGCTTCTATCACATTGTATTAATGATCAATTTCCAGTAGTGTCTGGCAAAATGTCCCTGTGTATGGGCATAAAGCTGACACAAGGACTAAAGCAACCTCCCATCAGGAAATGTATACTACATATTTGTATAAGAGCAATAGATTATTTATTGCACAGGCAATAGTATCCCTGCTTGCCTTACCTCAGAAATACCCTGTATACTGTACATTGTTACCAATGCACCAGAGGATTCTGGGTAGGATATGCAAATTAGATATGCAATATCTCAGGCATTTTGCTTTTGATAATGTGTTAAACACAGCAGTCCCCTACTGGGGTAAGTGAAGAAGAAACAATACCACTTCTGCCTAGAAATGCAGACGAAGCAATGCCTAGATGTGCAAATCGCCTGTGCAATAATCTTACTAATAATACTTTTATGAAATAGAAAAATTTAATCTCATGCTTTTATCTCCACCATAATTTAGTTGAACATATATATATATACAGTGGATATAAAAAGTCTACACACCCCTGTTAAAATGTCATGTTTCTGTGATGTAAAAAAATGAGACAAAGATAAATCATTTCAGAACTTTTTCCACCTTTAATGTGACCTATAAACTGTACAACTCAATTGAAAAACAAACTGAAATCTTTTAGGTAAAGGGAAATAAAAAACTAAAATAATATGGTTGCATAAGTGTGAACACCCTTAAACTAATACTTTATTGAAGCACCTTTTGATTTTATTACAGCACTCAGTCTTTTTGGCTATCAGTTTTTCAGCATGGCACATCTTGACTTGGCAAGATTTGCCCACTCTTCTTTGCAAAAACACTTTAAATCTGTCAGAATGCGAGGGCATCTCCTGTGCCCTCTTCAGATCACACCACAGATTTTTAATTGGATTCAGGTCTGGGCTCTGGCTGGGTCATCCCAACACTTTAATCTTCTTCTGGTGAAGCCATCCTTTGTTGATTTGGATGTATGTTTTGGGTCGTTGTCATGCTGAAAGATGAAGTTCCTCTTCATGTTCAGCTTTCTAGCAGAAGCCTGAAGGTTTAGTGCCAATATTGTCTGGTATTTGGAACTGTTCATTATTCCCTCTACCTTGACTAAGGCCCCAGTTCCAGCTGAAGAAAAACAGCCCCAAAGCATGATGCTGCAACCACCATGCTTCACTGTGGGTATGGTGCTCTTTTGGTGATATGCAGTGTTGTTTTTGTGCCAAACATATCTTTTGGAATTATGGCCAAAAAGTTAAACTTTGGTTTCATCAGACCAGAAAACCTTTTGCAACATGCTTTTGGGAAACTTCAGATGTGTTTTTGCAAAATTTAGCCGGTCTTGGATGTTTTTTTTTTATGAAAAGGCTTCCGTCTTGCCACTCTACCCCATAGCCCAGACATATGAAGAATACGGGCGATTGTTGTCACATGTACCACACAGCCAGTACTTGCCAGATATTCCTGCAGCTCCTTTAATGTTGCTGTAGACCTCTTGGCAGCCTCCCAGACCAGTTTTCTTCTCATCTTTTCATCAATTTTGGAGGGACATCCAGTTCTTGGTAATGTCACTGTTGCACCATATTTTCTTCACTTGATGATGACTGTCTTCACTGTGTTCCATGGTATATCTAATGCCTTGGAAATTCTTTTGTACCCTTCTCCTGACTGATACCTTTTAACAGTGAGATCCCTCTAATGCTTTAGAAGCTCTCTGTGGACCATGGCTTTTGCTGTAGGATGCGACCAACAAAATGTCAGGAAAGACCTACTAGAACAGCTGAACTTTATTTGGGGTTAATTAGAGGCACGTTAAATGATGGCAGGTGTGTACTGACTCCTATTTAACATGATTTTGAATGTGATTGCTTAATTCTGAACACAGCTACATCCCCAGTTATAAAAGGGTGTTCACACTTATGCAACCATATTATTTTATTTTTTTATTTTTATTTCCCTTTACCTAAAAGATTTCAGTTAGTTTTTCAATTGAGTTGTACAGTTTATAGGTCACATTAAAGGTGGAAAAAGTTCTGAAATGATTTATCTTTGTCTCATTTTTTTACATCACAGAAACCTGACATTTTAACAGGGGTGTGTAGACTTTTATATCCACTGTATATATATATATATATATATATATATATATATATATATATATATATATATATTATCTTTCAGATAAATATAACTTTATAAACCAGATATAGAATATATAGTAGTAACATTTTTCATTGGTTGCTGTTTAAATATTGTGAAAGTGAATAGAGTATTAACTTTCGGCTAGATTACAAGTTTTACGGCATGAGTGAAAAAGCATTGTTATGGCTCTTTTTCACTACCGCTGGTATTGCGAGTTTTGCAGGTATAGGTGTTCCTCACACTTTTTTGGCCATAACGCAACGTAACTTCCGTAGCTTTTAAAATGTCCTTTTTCAATGGGACTTCCACAGCGCTGGTATTACGAGTTTGCCTGTCCGGCCAAAAAGTGAGCGGTACAGCCTATACCATAAGATCCGTTCCGTTAACTGAAAGTCAGTAGTTATAGCTTTTATGTTACAAAGCTCATAACTAAAGTGCTAAAAAGTACACTAACACCCATAAACTACATATTAACCCCTAAACCGAGGCCCTCCCGCATCGCAAACACTAAAATAAAATGATTAACCCCATAATCTGCCGCTCCCGACATCGCCGCCACTAGAATAAACATAATAAATCGTAAACCGCCGCACTCCCGCATCGTAAACACTAGTTAAATATTATTAACCCCTAATCTGCTGTCCCTAACATCGCTGCCACTAAAGTTATTAACCCCTAAACCTAACCCTAAGTCTAACCCTAACACCCACTAACTTTAACATAATTAAAATAAATCTAAATAAAAATTACTATCATTAACTAAATAATTCCTATTTAAAACAAAATACTTACCTATAAAATAAACCCTAAGCTAGCTAAAATATAACTAATAGTTACATTGTAGCTAGCTTAGGTTTTATTTTTATTTCACAGGTAAGTTTGTATTTATTTTAACTAGGTAGACTAGTTAGTAAATAGTTATTAACTATTTACTAACTACCTAGTTAAAATAAATAGAAATTTACCTGTAAAATAAAACCTAACCTGTCTTACACTAACACCTAACATTACACTACAATTAAATAAATGACATTAATTAAATACAAATAACTAAATTGCAAAAAAACCAAACACTAAATTACACAAAATAAAAAAGAAATAATCAAATATTTAAACTAATTACACCTAATCTAATAGCCCTATCAAAATACAAAAGCACCCCCAAAATAAAAAAACCCCTAGCCTAAACTAAACTGCCAATAGCCCTTTGGGCATTTCCCCAAAGAAATCAGCTCTTTTACCTGTAAAAAAAATACAAACAACCCCCCAACAGTAAAACCCACCACCCACACAACCAAACCCCCCCAATAAAATCTTATCTAAAAAAAACTAAGCTCCCCATTGCCCTGAAAAGGGCATTTGTATGGGCATTGCCCTTAAAAGGGCATTTAGCTCTATTTCTGCCCAAACCCTAAGCTAAAAATAAAACCCACCCAATTAACCCTTAAAAAACCTAACACTAACCCCCGAAGATCCACTTACAGTTTTTCAAGACTGGACATCCATCCTCAACAAAGCGGCAGAAGTCCTCAGCAAAGCCGGCAGAAGTCTTCATCCTAGCCGGCAGAAGTCTTCATCCAGACGGCATCTTCTATCTTCATCCATCCTGCGCGGAGTGGCTCCATCTTCAAGACAACCAGCGCGGAGCATCCTCTTCTGACGACAGCTAACGAAGAATGAAGGTTCCTTTAAGGGACGTCATCCAAGATGGCGTCCCTTGAATTCCGATTGGCTGATAGAATTCTATCAGCCAATCAGAATTAAAGGTAAAAAAATCCTATTGGCTGATGCAATCAGCCAATAGGATTGATCTTCAATCCTATTGGCTGATCCAATCAGCCAATAGGATTGAGCTTGCATTCTATTGGCTGTTCCAATCAGCCAACAGAATGCGAGCTCAATCCTATTGGCTGATTGGATCAGCCAATAGGATTGAAGCTCAATCCTATTGGCTGATTGCATCAGCCAATAGGAATTTTCCACCTTTAATTCCGATTGGCTGATAGAATTCTATCAGCCAATCGGAATTCAAGGGACACCATCTTGGATGAGGTCCCTTAAAGGAACCTTCATTCTTCGTTAGCCGTCGTCAGAGGAGGATGCTCTGTGCCGGATGTCTTGAGGATGGAGCCGATCCACACCGGATGGATGAAGATAGAAGATGCCGTCTGGATGAAGACTTCTGCCAGCTTGGATGAAGACTTTGGCCTGCTTGAATGAAGACCTCTGCCGGTTTCGCTGAGGACTTCTGCCGCTTCGTTGAGGATGGATGTCTGATCTTCAAAAACTGTAAGTGGATCTTCGGGGGTTAGTGTTAGTTTTTTTTTAAGGGTTTATTGGGTGGGTTTTATTTTTAGCTTAAGGTTTGGGCTGAAAAAGAGCTAAATGCCCTTTTAAGGGCAATGCCCATCCAAATGCCCTTTTCAGGGCAATGGGGAGCTTAGGTTTTTTAGATAGGATTTTATTTGGGGGGTTGGTTGTATGGGTGGTGGGTTTTACTGTTGGGGGTTGTTTGTATATTTTTTTACAGGTAAAAGAGCTGATTTGTTTGGGGCAATGCCCCGCAAAAGGCCCTTTTAAGGGCTATTGGCAGTTTAGTTTAGGCTAGGGGTTTTTTATTTTGGGGGGGGGGGGCTTTTTTATTTTGATAGGGCTATTAGATTAGGTGTAATGTGTTTAAATATTTGATATTTTATTTTTTATTTTGTGTAATTTAGTGGGTTTTTTTTGTAATTTAGTTAATTGTATTTAATTAATGTAATTTATTTAATTGTAGTGTAAAATTAGGTGTTAGTGTAAGACAGGTTAGGTTTTATTTTACAGGTAAATTTGTATTTATTTTAACTAGGTAGTTAGTAAATAGCTAATAACTATTTAGTAACTAATCTAACTAGTTAAAATAAATACAAACTTACCTGTGAAATAAAAATAAAACCTAAGATAGCTACAATGTAACTATTAGCTAGCTTAGGGTTTATTTTATAGGTAAGTATTTAGTTTTAAATAGGAATTATTTAGGTATTAATTGTAATTTTTATTTAGATTTATTTTAATTATGTTAAAGTTAGTGGGTGTTAGGGTTAGGGTTAGACTTAGGGTTAGGTTTAGGGGTTAATAACTTTAGTATAGTGGCAGCGACGTTGAGGTCGGCAGATTAGGGTTTAATAAGTGTAAGTAGGTAGCGACGACATTGGGGGCAGCAGATTAGGGGTTAATAAGTGTAGGTAGGTGGCGGCGATGTTAGGGGCGACAGATTAGGGGTAAATAAGTGTAGGTAGGTGGTGGCGATGCCGGGGGCGGAAGATTTGGGGTTAATAAGTATAATGTAGGTGTCGGCGATGACAGGGGCGGCAGATTAGGGGTGTTTAGACTCGGGGTTTATGTTAGGGTGTTAGGTGTAAACATACATTTTGTTTCCCCATAGGAATCAATGGGGCTGCGTTACGGAGCTTTACGCTCCTTTATTGCAGGTGTTAGGCTTTTTTTTAGCTGGCTCTCCCCATTGATATCTATGGGGAAATCGTGCACGAACACGTAAAACCAGCTCACAGCAGCGCTGGTATTTGAGTGCGGTATGGAGCTCAATTTTGCTCAACGCTCACATATTGCCTGCTAATCCCGGGTTTATGAAAGCATGTAATAGCAGCGCTGTAGGGAGGTGAGCGGTGGAAATAACTTGCAAGTTAGTACCGAGCCGCTCTTACCGCAAAACTCGTAATCTAGCCGTTTGTTTTTAAATTCAAGAACAAACATTACAACTTTCTGAATATGAAAACAGAAACGTTATAATCTTTCAGTTAGCACAATGACCCTTGACAATCCCTGAACTGCAGAAGAATAGACATTTGTGATATAAGGCTCATAAAAACATTATTGCTTTTTAAAATCACGTTCCAAGCCTCTACCATCAACCTGACATCCTCATAAATACTAGCTATCTACTCTAACAAAATGATAATATTAATAATAAACACCAAGAGTTCCCTGCAACAATATAAAAATATCATGAATGCATTTATGTATATAAAAATGTTTACACTGCTCAAACATGTTAATCATTTAATCCAAACCTATAAAACAGATGACATAAAACAAACGTAAATGCTTTAATTTCATACTCTCTATTTATAACATAATACAAAGTATATTTATATTGTAAGCTTGGTGCCTGGTGCTGACTATTCTACCCTTCATTTTAGGCCTCATAATAACAAAATCATTGTATTTATTTATTTATAAGTGCAAAAGACACTCACAACATCTGCAATTAAATAGATATATTTACACAATCACAATATAATGTATAAAATGATGAGACCATTTCCAGTTTTCTAATCTTATTTTCATGTGTGGGCCAGTTGATATACAACAGCTTCATTCTTTATTTCTAACAACCCCCCATGGAATTGAAACAAATTAAACTATTGCACTCTCTCTATGAGCTGATACAGGAGAATGCATAAAAATAAAATACTGCATTTAATACCTATGCAATGGTGCGTTTCCTATCTCTGGATCAATTCTTGAACATCTGCTGCTACAAAGCAATATAGGGTATCAAGGGATAATCATCTGCCTCGTTTCAAGGAATAAATGAGAAGCATTATGTTATGTTTCATGGAACCTGTACTATATCCCTTAATCATATCTATTCTTGAACTGAATGAGCTCTCATTTAAACTCTAAACATTTTTTACATATGAAAAATAAAGGATTTTGTGTTTTTTTGCATGTAGGTTATAGAATAAGATTGGGGAAACCAAGGGTCAACCACTTATCATATTAACAATGATTTTCCAATATTAACATATTGATTTGTAGAGTTTTAGCTAACTTATTATAAGTACAGAAAGAATGGCGACGATCACAGTAGATGTGTTTTTATAGCAACAGTGCATTTAAGTATTGAGAGCCATTACAAGAAATTGCACTCCATGTATCATTACATTTTAGTTGTAAAGGAAATATACAAGCAGTTATATGCAGTTAAGGCATAAGTATTTTCACTCAGAGCTGCATAAACCCTTTTACCAACTACACTATATAGATTAAGATTTAGGGTTTCTTTTAACAATCGCCTGGCCGAAACAGCTCAGTCTGCCAGGCACTGCGGCTAGCGGGCAGCATTATGCCGCCCATGTTTACCATTGCGAACTTCAAGTCAAGTGCAACGCCACCCCAGAGAATTCCAGGGGGATTGAGAAATGACACTTTAAAGATGCCGTAATGGATTTTTAACTCTCGGGTGCAGGCTCACTTGTGCAAGCCTGCAGCTAAAGGGGCCTAGTTATCAAGCCGTCAACCTCAAATACGCTGGAATTCCGCAGCGTATTTGTGGCGAGGCTGATTCGCCTTAGTTATCAAAGGCTCCAGACCGGCAAAAGTAGAATTTTGTGACGTAAGCTTCGATCCGCCAGACTCAGTCCGACACAGATCGATTCTTACGTCACTCCAGATGTTCCGCACACAAGTGCGGCACATTCTCACTACTTTTGCTAGTTATCAAAAAACTAGCAGGTACGCTCGGCACTTTTACGGCCCAGCGTACCTGGTTTTCAAACCGCCACCCCTGGAGGCGGTGGATCCCATAGGAATAAATGGGAGTCTGACCATAGCGAAAGTACAAGTTCGCTGCTGACAGACATCCCATTCATTCCTATGGGAGCTGTCTACACCTAACACCCTAACATGTACCCCGAGTCTAAACACCACTAATCTGTCCCCCCTACACCGCCGCAACTAAATAAAGTTATCACCCCCTAAACCGCCGCTCCCGGAGACCACTGCAAGCTACTCTATACCTATTAACCCCTAAATCGCCGCTCCCGGAGCCCACCGCAAGCTACTCTATACATATTAACCCCTACACCGCCGCTCCCTGAACCCGCCGCAACCTATATTAAATGTATTAACCCCTATCCTGCCCCCCCCTACACCGTCGCCACCTATAATACATTTATTAACCCCTATCCTGCCCCCCACTACACCGCCGCCACTGTAATAAAATTATTAACCCCTAAACCTAAGTCTAACACTAACCCTAACACCCCCCTAACTTAAATATTAATTAAATAAATCTAAATCATATTTCTATTATTAACTAAATTAATCCTATTTAAAACTAAATACTTACCTTTAAAATAAACCCTAATATAGCTACAATATAAATAATAATTATATTCTAGCTATCTTAGGATTTTTTTTTATTTTACAGGCAACTTTCAATTTATTTTAACTAGGTACAATAGCTATTAAATAGTTATTAACTATTTAATAGCTTACCTAGCTAAAATAAAGAGAAATGTACCTGTAAAATAAATCCTAACCTAAGTTATAATTACACCTAACACTACACTATACTTTAATAAATTATTCCTATTTAAAACTAAATACGTACCTGTAAAATAAACCCTAAGATAGCTACAATGTAATTAATAATTACATTGTAGCTATTGTAGGATTTATATTTATTTTACAGGTAACTTTGTATTTATTTTAGCTAGTTAGAATAGTTATTAAATAGTTATTAACTATTTAATAACTACCTAGCTAAAAGAAATACAAAATTACCTGTAAAATAAATCCTAACCTAAGTTACAATTAAACCTAATATTACACTATCATTAAATTAATTAAATAAACTACCTACAAATAACTACAATTAAATACAATTACATAAACTAACTAAAGTACAAAAAATAAAAAAAGCTAAGTTACAAAAAATAAAAAAATAAGTTACAAACATTTAAAAACATATTACAACCATTTTAAGCTACTTACACCTAATCTAAGCCCCCTAATAAAATAACAAACCCCCCCAAAATAAAAAAATGCCCTACCCTATTCTAAATTAAATAAAGTTCAAAGCTCTTTTACCTTACCAGCCCTTAAAAGGGCCATTTGTGGGGGCATGCCCCAAAAAGTTCAGCTCTTTTGCCTGTAAAAGAAAAATACAACCCCCCCAACATTAAAACCCACCACCCACATACCCCTAATCTAACCCAAAACCCCCTTACAAAAACCTAACACTAATCCCCTGAAGATCATCCTACCTTGAGTCGTCTTCACTCAGCCGAGCAGCGATGGAACCAAAGTGGACATCCGGAGAGGAAGAAGTTAGTCCTCCAAGCGGCGCTGAAGAAATCTTCCATCCGATGAAGTCATCATCCAGGCGGCGCTGAAGAGGTCTTCTATCCGGGCGATGTCATCTTCCAAGCTGGGTCTTCAATCTTCATCCCGCCGACGCGGAACATCCTCCTTTCCAGACGAACTACCGACGAATGAAGGCTCCTTTAAGGGACGTCATCCAAGATGGCGTCCCTTCAATTCCGATTGGCTGATAGGATTCTATCAGCCAATCGGAATTAAGGTAGGAAAAATCTGATTGGCTGATGGAATCAGCCAATCAGATTCAAGTTCAATCCGATTGGCTGATCCAATCAGCCAATCAGATTGAGCTTGCATTCTATTGGCTGTTCCGATCAGCCAATAGAATGCGAGCTCAATCTGATTGGCTGATTGGATCAGCCAATCGGATTGAACTTGAATTAGATTGGCTGATTCCGTCAGCGAATCAGATTTTTCCTACCTTAATTCCGATTGGCTGATAGAATCCTATCAGCCAATCGGAATTGAAGGGACGCCATCTTGGATGACGTCCCTTAAAGGAGCCTTCATTCGTCGGTAGTTCGTCAGGAAAGGAGGATGTTCCGCATCGGCGGGATGAAGATTGAAGACACTGAAACATGCAATATCATTTTTATTCATTTTTAATGTTTTATATATACCTTTACAACACTCATGAGAATTTTTTAACATATTCAAATAAAATACTATAATAAAATAAAAAATAGAAAACACACACACACATATACACCCTGTTCCAAATTATTATGCCAATGATATCTTTCTCATTTACCTAAATAATTGATGTAAACAACAGTCAGCATAATTCTCATGTTATCAACTATTAAGAGTACAATTCAAATTTTATTGAAAAAAACCCCTAATGATAACAGTATTTTTTTTCAAAATAAAAAACGTACAATGCACAGTAAGTTTCAAAACACTTTATAGGTTGTAAAGAACTGAAAATTGTCATCTGTTGTGTTTGCAGCATATTTACTGAAATCAAAATCTTTTTCAATCAAACTTTGAACAACATTTTAACTTTTTAAACATTTTAACAGGTCACGTTACATTTTAACATAGGACCCCTTATTTGATAGCAGCTTCATAAGTCTTGAATCCATTGAACTTGTGAGTTTTTGGACAGTTTCAGCTTGAATTTGTTTGCAAGATGTCAGAATAGCCTCCCAGAGCTGCTGTTTGGATGTAAACTGCCTCCCACCCTTATAGATCTTTTGCTTGAGGATGCTCCAAAGGTTCTCAATTGGATTGAGGTCAGGGGAGGATGGAGGCCACACCATGACTTTCTCTCATTTTATCCCCATAGCAGCCATTGATGCAGAGGTATTCTTTGCAGCATGAGATGGTGCATTGTCATGCATGAAGATGATTTTATTACGGAAAGCATAGTTCTTCCTTCTGTACCAGGGAAGGAAGTGGTCAGTCAGGAACTCCACATGCTTTGCAGAGGTCATCTTTACACCTTCGGGGACCCTAAAGGGGCCGACCAGCTCTCTTCCCATGATTCCGGCCCAAAACATGACTCCACCACCGCCTTGCTGACGTTGCAGCCTTATTGGAACAGGGTGGCCGTCCACCAACCATCCACTTCTCCATCCATCTGGACCATCCAGGGTTGCACGGCACTCATCAGTGAACAGGACTGTTTGAAAATTAGTCTTCATGTATTTTTCTGCCCAATGCAGCCGTTTCTGCTTGTGAGCATTGGTTAGTGGTGGCCAAATGCAAGGTTTATGCACAGTTGCAAGACTCTGGAGGACTCTACACCTTGATGTCCGTGGGACTCCAGAGGCACCAGCAGCTTCAAATATCTGTTTGCTGCTATGTAATGGTATTTTAGCAGCTGCTCTCTTGATCCGATGCATGGATCTGGCAGAAATCTTACTCAATGTGCCTTTATCTGCACAAACCCGTCTTTGCTCTAAATCAGCCACAAATCTCTTAATAGTGCGAGGATCACGCTTAAGTTTTCGTGAAATATCTAATGTTTTCATACCTCGTCCAAGGCATTGAACTATTTCATTCTTTTCGGCAGCAGAGAGATCCTTTTTCTTCCCCATATTGCTTGAAAATGGTGCCCTGATTAATAATGTGGAACGCCCTCCTTTAGTAGTTTTTCCTTTAAATATTTCATCTTTGTGACACTGAAATAGAATTTGCATAATAATTTGGAACAAGGTGTATATATATATATATATATATATATATATATATATATATATATATATATATATTTATTTATATATACTGTATATTATTAAAGTTCTTTTTTTTCGCCAAGCTTATTGAATAGTTGGAACAATTTTATTTAATACTGGTCAATTATATAAAAGAAAAAATATATATTTCTAAATATGAATTTTAAATCCATAATTATTGTCTTTTGTATTACAATAATAATAAATGGAAATAGTTGAATAGTTCAGGAAGAAGGTCACTTGAGTGAATAGTTTTGCTTTGTTGCAGCTACAATGACCGGTTCTGACAAAGGTGCTGAACATCTGCATTTTAATTTCAAAACAGATTTTAAATATCTACTTATAAGCTACTTTCTGTGAATAATGTTCTCAAATCTCTTTAACCTTTACAAACATTTCATGCATTCAAAGTCTTCATTTTTAGCAAAAAAATGACCTTGTGAACGTCAATGTATTTGCAAATATTAGTCTTCATGGTTGAAATTCCCTTTGACGGCTTGGTTATATCAGAGCTTGTTTATTCTCTAATTTGCCTGTATATTGGTTCTGTAAAGTGCTGTATATTTATAGCTTTATTGAAGATGAGTCAACTGCAGTCCAGTTTAATAATGTGAACTATGAAAAGATGCAAAATGATGAATGCATTTACTCATGATTTTCTGTTTTATTGTAAATTAAACTGATGTTATTTGTATTATTAGTTATAATAATAATAATAATAATAATAATAATAATAACAACAGTAACAATAATAATAATAATATATGTATTTATTTGTGTATTTTTTATTACTATGATTATAATTTAATTGTACAATTCCATTGCAATGAGTGCATAAATAAGGGGGTTACACTATATGATATTTATACTAAATACAGTCTTGATAGAGTGGGAAAATAGCTCAGTTCCTAAAGTGAATGTTTATTGATATTATTTTAACTGTAAGCTCCGAGTACATTCTATTATTTTATTCTAACTGTAATACTTTTCCTAGCAAAGTGATCAGGAACATGAATCAATACACTGTAGACATCTATGACAGTCAAGGTGTTAATTTAAAATGGAACTGACTTATATAGCACTTTATAGCAAAGTTGCATCAGTAACGAATATTTAAACTGTTAAAACTAAACATGATGTATAGGGTTATAGGAATAATTTGTATAGTTGAAGATAAAGAAAATATTTTGAAAGTGACAGAAAACACTATGGGGGGTAGTTATCAAGCCGTCAACCTCAAATACGCTGGAATTCCGCAGCGTATTTGTGGCGAGGCTGATTCGCCTTAGTTATCAAAGGCTACAGACCGGCAAAAGTTGAATTTTGTGACGTAAGCTTCGATCCGCCTGACTCAGTCCGACACAGATCGATTCTTACGTCACTCCAGATGTTCCGCACACAAGTTCAGCACAATCTGACTACTTTTGCTAGTCAGATTGTGCCGAAGGTAGGAAAAATCTGATTGGAACAATAGCCAATAGAATGCGATCTCAATCTGATTGGCTGATTCAATCAGCCAATCAGATTTTTCCTACCTTAATTCCGATTGGCTGATAGAATCCTATCAGCCAATCGGAATTGAAGGGACGCCATCTTGGATGACGTCCCTTAAAGGAGCCTTCATTCGTCGTTAGTCCGTCGGGGAAGAAGGATGTTCCGCGTCGGCGGGATGAAGATGGATCCTGAAGCAAGAAGATTGAAGACCCCGCTTGGAAGATGACATCGCCCGGATGGAAGATGATCTTCAGCGCCGCTTGGAAGATGACATCGCCCGGATGGAAGACTTCTTCAGCGCCCCTTGGAGGATCACTTCTGGCGCTCCGGATTTCCTCTTCAGTTCCATCGGTGGCTCGGCTGAGTGAAGACGACTCAAGGTAGGATGATCTTCAGGGGATTAGTGTTAGGTTATTTTAAGGGGGGTTTGGGTTAGATTAGGGGTATGTGGGTGGTGGGTTTTAATGTTGGGGGGGTTGTATTTTTCTTTTACAGGCAAAAGAGCAGTTTTCTTTGGGGCATGCCCCACAAAAGGCCCTTTTAAGGGATGGTAAGGTAAAAGAGCTTTGAACTTTTTTAATGTAGAATAGGGTAGGGAATTTTTTTATTTTGGGGGGCTTTGTTATTTTATTAGGGGGCTTAGATTAGGTGTAATTAGCTTAAAATTGTTGTAATATTTTTTAAATGTTTGTAACTTATGTTTTTTATTTTTTGTAACTTAGCTTTTTTATTTTTTGTACTTTAGTTAGTTTATGTAATTGTATTTAATTGTAGTTATTTGTAGTTCATTTATTTAATTAATTTAATGATAGTGTAGTGTTAGGTTTAATTGTAACTTAGGTTAGGATTTATTTTACAGTTAATTTTGTATTTCTTTTAGCTAGGTAGTTATTAAATAGTTAATAACTATTTAATAACTATTCTAACTAGCTAAAATAAATACAAAGTTACCTGTAAAATAAATATAAATCCTAAAATAGCTACAATGTAATTATTAATTACATTGTAGCTATCTTAGGGTTTATTTTACAGGTAAGTATTTAGTTTTAAATAGGAATAATTTATTTAAGTATAGTGTAGTGTTAGATGTAATTGTAACTTAGGTTAGTTTTTATTTTACAGGTAAATTTCTCTTTATTTTAGCTAGGTAAGCTATTAAATAGTTAATAACTATTTAATAGCTATTGTACCTAGTTAAAATAAATTGAAAGTTACCTGTAAAATAAAAATAAATCCTAAGATAGCTATAATATAATTATTATTTATATTTTAGCTATATTAGGGTTTATTTTATAAGTAAGTATTTAGTTTTAAATAGGATTCATTTAGTTAATAATAGAAATATTATTTAGATATATTTAATTAATATTTAAGTTAGGGGGGGTGTTAGGGTTAGTGTTAGACTTAGGTTTAGGGGTTAATAAATTTATTACAGTGGCGGCGGTTTAGTGGGGGGCAGGATAGGGTTTAATAAATGTATTATAGGTGGCGACGGTGTAGGGGGGGCAGATTAGGGGTCAATAAATTTAATATAGGTTGCGGCAGGGTCTAGGAGCGGCGGTTTAGGGGTTAATACATTTATAAGAGTTGCGGCGGGCTCCGGGAGCGGCGGTTTAGGGGTTAATACATTTATAAGAGTTGCGGCGGGCTCCGGGAGTGGCGGTTTAGGGGTTAGTAACTTTATTGAGTTGTGGGGGGCGCCGGTATAGGGGGTAGAACAGTGTAGTTAGTGTGAGTGCTTAGTGACAGGCTAGCAATAAAGCTGTGAAAAAGCAGAAGAGCAGTGAGATCGGATGAGTGATAACTATCACAGTCCGCTGCTCATCGCCCCGTACTTGGTGCGCGGCTTTTTGACAGATTTATTGATAACTTAGGCGTATTTTTTCAGGTCCGCGGCGGCAAAGGTAGGCGAGCTTAGGCGGGCGTATTGGGCCGGCGAAGGCAGGAAAGTTGACACGTTGATAACTACCCCCCATTTAATTAAAAAAAAAATCTGCGTTCTTCCAATAGATTAATATTTCAATGGAATCTGAACTATAATTACAACAGATTAATGCCTTGTTTGATGCAATGCATTTTTAAACGGTCAAACTCCACCCACCTATATTTTATTTAGAGGAGTCAATTAAGGCTTCAGTCTGGAGATGACAGGGCTTGGCATTATTTGACGTCAGCAGAAAAGATAAAATAAACAGCAAATTAGGGAGTGATATTTGGCAATATCTGGACTGGAAAATCCGCAATTCTCAGAATTAAATTACAGGAAAAAGGGACAAAATAAATAATTTAGATATGATGCAAAGTTGTTTTACAATGTATAATTAAGGATTTTATATTACAACCACAAAATGTTTGTTGTCCCTTTAAGTAAAATAACTTCTTCCAGTGTATAATTGCGATTCATAATTGATGTGAATACTTTCTTCAAATATTATAATAGATTAAGTGCTAGATTGCGAGTGTATCACTAACGTTTGCACGCGAGCGATAAGGGGTTTATCGTGGGTATTTGCTCTCATCAGGTTTACTGCTGGTATTACAAGTTGAAAGTAAACGTTATTGCTTGAGTGCAAGCGTGATTTATGCTGGAATGATTACTGCTTCCTCAGAGCTCTGGTTAAATGTTTCAGGAAACTAAAAAGTGTCAAATAACACATCAACATTACATAACAAAATTACACTTACACTCATAAAAACATCTAATAAAAATTATTCTAAAAAAAACTTGCAAGCAACATAGACATATATAGACATATATATACATCTCTAAAATATATATATATATATATATATATATATATATATATATATATGTCTATATATGTATACATATGTATTTATGTATTTATATGTGTATACCTGTATTTACAGACATATATACACATAAAAACACATAAATACATATGTATACATATATAGACATCTATACTATAATTGCGTTTGTAATGTCCGTCGCCGTCGGCAGTGCGAGGACAAAAGAATTCACCTGGATGCAGCAAAGCTGCAAAGCTGCATCCAGGTGAATTCCGAAAATGGCAGGGTGATGAAAGAATCACCACCCTGTCATTTTCGGAATCGCCCGGGATGCAGCGAAGGCAAACGCAGCATTACAAAAGCAAACCTAATCGCCCACATTAAAGTATTTAAAAAAAAAAAACGCCTGCATCAAGTATTAAAAAAAATAACTGCCCTCATCAAGTATTAAAAAAAAACAAAAAACGCCTGCATCAAGTATTAAAAAAAATAAAATAACCGCCCGCATCAAGTATTAAAAAAAAACACCGCCTGCACGAAATATAACAAAAAAAATCCTATTATCACAATAAACCTATTTACCCTATTAACCCCTAAACCGCAAAACCCCAACATCGAAATAAACCTAACCCAACATCGAAACAACCCCTAACCTAACACCCCATTAAATAAACCCAAATTTACCTAAACTAATACATTGTAAAGTTACAAAAAATAAAAAAAACTAAGTTTACAAAAAATAAAAAAAGCTAGCATTACAGAAAATAAAAAATCAAATTTCCAGATTTAACAAAATTAAACCTAATCCCTATTAAAATAAAAAGACCCACCCAAAATAAAAACACCCCCTACTCTAATAATAACCTACCAGTAGCCCTTAAAAGGGCTTTTTGCAGGGCATTGCCCCAAGATAATCAGCTCTTTTACAAAAAATATACAAAGTCCCACCTAACATTAACTCCCCCACCCCCCAAAATAAAAGAACCTAACACTAAAAAACCTAAACTACCCATTGCCCTGAAAAGGGCATTTGTTTGGGCATTGCCCTTAAAAGGGCATTTAGCTCTTTTTCTGCCCATCCCTAATCTAAATAAAACAAATCCCTCCCAAAAAAACTTAAAAAATCCTAAATCTAACCCCCAGGTTGGTACTCATGGTTCCTGAAGTCCGGCGGAAAAGGTCCTGTTCCTGTCGGTGAAGTCTTCTTCCAAGCGCAACCTCTTCTTCTTCCAGTAAAATCCTGCGCGCTGCGGAGCTGAAGACCGGCGACCGCGGAGCCATGGAGCGTGGAGGATCCTCTTCGTACGAGAGCAAGTGAAATTCTATTGGCTGATTTGAATAGCTATTAAAATTTCACTTGCTCTTATCCTATTGGCTAATTCAAACAGTCAATAGGAATTGAGTAGCTTTCATCCTATTGGCTGATTTGAATTGGAAGAATCAAATCAGCCAATAGGAGTTCAAGGGACGCCATCTTTAATCACGTACCTTGAATTCACTTTTTAGTGTACGGCGGAAATCTTACGAAGAGGATCCTCCACGCTCCATGGCTCCACGGTCGCTGGTCTTCAGTTCCAGAGTCGCCGGTCTTCAGCTCTGTGGTCTTCAGCTCCGTTCAGCGCAGGATATTCATGGAAGAAGAAGAGGTTGCGCTTGGAAGAAGACTTCACCGCCTGGAACAGGACCTTCTCTGCCGGACTTCAGGAACCATGAGTACCAACCTGGGGGTTAGATTTAGGATTTTTGTAAGGGTTTTTTGGAGGGATTTGAATTATTTAGATTAGGGATTGGCATAAAAATAGCTAAATGCCCTTTTAAGGACAATGCCCAAACAAATGCCCTTTTCAAGGCAATGGGTAGTTTAGGTTTTTTAGTGTTAGGTTATTTTATTTTGGGGGGTGGGGGGGTTTAATGTTAGGTGGGACTTTGTATATTTTTTGTAAAAGAGAGCTGATTATCTTGGGGAAATGCCCTGCAAAAAGCCCTTTTAAAGGGCTACTGGTAGTTTATTATTAGAGTAGGGGGTGATTTTATTTTGGGTGGGTCTTTTTTATTTTAGTAGGGATTAGGTTTAATTTTGTTAAATTTGGTAATTTGATTCTTTTATTTTCTGTAATGTTAGCTGTTTTAAAATTTTTTGTAAACTTATGTTGTTTCTACATCTGTAGTTTAAAAAATAATTAGACTGCCCTCTGGGTATATTTATGCAATTAGCACTTTTAAAGGGTCAGTATGCAGATAAATAATGTAAATTTTATATAAAAGAAACATACAGGTTTAAAACATTGAGTCCAATAACATGAAATAGTAAGGTAATAGAAATAAATATTTTTTTAAATTTACCTTATAATTCAGCACGTGTTTGATGCTATACTTCTCCCTTAAAAAAGGGCTGAACCAACTAAAGTATTCAGCATGCTCAGCACACCTTATTCATGGCTCCTTTAAAATCATTGCTGATATTATAAGGGCTACAACACGCCCTCACTGCCTTAGTATGCAAGCGCTAGTATCTATGTAACCGAATGTGCTAATTCAGGGTAGTGGTAACGTGCAGTCACAGCATTCCTTGGCAAATGCACAGTTCCATAATGTAAAAAAAAATACATCGACTGATAGAAGGTTCCTATCATTTTGTGCCACAGCTTATGATTCCGGGATAATGTGCAAATATATATTAGGCCGCAAGGAGATATTTTACAAAGGGAGCAAGGGCACACAGAATGTATCTTAATACCTTTTTGGGGGGAATTACAGAATGATGTTAATAAAGAGGTCTTGCTTTCTGCATATGTGACTTTGTCAGTGCAAATATGACATTTTCCAATTGGCAATACGAGTGTTTACACCAGCAATAAGGGTGTCAGAAGCATACTAAAAATAGTGCAGCAGGTTATGAGACTACTTATTGTACGCTTGTGACACACCACTTATTGCTGGCCGTAACACTCCTATCCCCAACTGGAAAATGTTACACGCAGGATCCTTTCATCATTTACAATGCCTGCAGCACATTTCAAATAACCAATTCTGGTGCACACTCAAAATTCTAGTGCACACTCAGAATAACGAAAATAATAACACACTCCAGCGCAGTAAATCCAGCTTATTCTGACAGCTATACTGTGAACGACTATTTTATTACGTTCATCAATAGAGCAAGGAGTGTCGCGTGTGCACTCAGCAGACAGGCTGGATGGGAGCACATAGGGAAGGAATAACACGATGTAGAAAGTACACATAGGAATCTACAGGGCTTGGTGAGTATGGTCAAAAACTGCAACATTAGAATAAAAATGTAACTACTTGCAAACTTTGTACACCTTTTAAAAAAGCTTCACTATTTTAAAATATGCTTAAATAAATAATAAGCTTAAGAAAAAAAATAGTGCATAATGTCCCTTTAATAAAGTGTTATACTGTGTATTGACTGTAAATATTTGGCGTTCCAATGTTCTGCACATAGAATATCTTCTAAGTATTTATAAACAGATATTCCTATATAGAACAACACAAGACAAGCGGCATAAGTAGTTAAATGCGTGTGGACAAATATATTCAAATAATACATTTGATTGGTGCAGACCCTTAAACACAATTATTAATATCAGAAGAAGACTCACAAACAGCTGTTGTGAGCTGAGCTTGAACACCTAGGTTCCAAGTAGTTCAAAAAGAAAGACAGGGAATTCAGCACATCTTTAACTTATGTCCAAAATTGTATTAGCTATGTCATAATTGACAGTACAAAATAAATGCATGTCTCAGAGACCGAATGTTATACGTCTCCAACCGCACAATGAATATATTCAACAGTACAATCATGAAATACATACATACAATTTAAAAAAAACAAGCAGGAATAAGGACTAGACAAGTATCAAGAGGGGTTAACAACACCTCAGCTGAGACCAGGCTCCAAAAGTGAGGATAGTGCCTGGGCGGGTATACAAATAGGATCTTTGTTATCACCTAGTACATATCATGTGTAAACACGCTGCAATTAAAGAGTACAGGACATCAGGAGAAAAGACAGCAACACCCAACCTCCACCAGCCCCAACCACAAATGGAAGGGAAAATAGCTGGCGGGGATATTAGCACTGGGATCTATGCTGTTTCAATCCATAACACTGCAATACAAGGTACCTAGTTACAACTGATTAGCAACATAACAATCATACTCTGATATAAAGTATAGTATGGCAGTATACTGAGCTATAGTTGCAGCCCATACAGTTCATGTAAGCTGAATCCTGAACGTGGAAAGCAATTGCGGTTATTTCCCATGTATATATAGCCGTTTCTGCCGCACACAATGACCCTTCAATAAGGGTGTGTATAAGCCAAATAGTGTTAAATGCTTGCAGATAAACTGCTAATTAGTGATCTCCAAAAGGTTCTGCATCAGCTGCTGGGTATTTGTAAAGTGATCAACTGTTCTTCTTGTGAGACTCACCACTGCTTCCCATACATATCATGAGCGGTTATTCTGCCTCCATATGGGTACCACAGCAGGGATGTCACCATGTGGGAGTCTCAACAATAGAAGAATTTCAACATATGTTCAGGTCCGCTCAGTTCTGTACATCAATCAGCGTGCATCCAATAAAGTTCCTTCGTAGCATGAGATACAGCTTACGCGCGTTTCACCCCCCACTGTCACAGAACTCATGGGTCTCCATCCAGGCTATCGAGTGATCTTACCTACTCCCTTTTATTCATATATAACAACATTTTTGAAAAAAAGGAAAACACAACCTTTATATAAAATATTTCCAAAAATTTACAATCGAACATATGGGAGGCTAAATCAACTCACATTTATAATACAAAGTCCCAATTGAGATAACCTTTTAGGAGAGGAAAAATACCGGAACAATTGGAATTTCCAAACTCCGATATATGTAAATCATCGATAGAAACGGATTTCTTGAAAAGGTCTTTTCCTAAATTACACATATCTATGAAATACACTAAATGTAAGAGAGCTCATTCAGGGAGACCTATGTATTTAGTACATTTGTCATCATTCCTTTAAATACTAGAAAAGGTGGATAGAAAGAAGGGGGAGGCAGATATCCCTAAAAACAATTTTAATTAGCATACTAGATGTGATGACATACATTTATATTTGGTTTCATCCTATATTGCGTGACTCCAAAGGAACAAGGAGAACAAAAATACTTTTAATCTTAATCTCACAAAAAGTATGTCAATTACAGTTTCTCATTGAGGTCATTAGGTATCAAACTGCTAGATTATGAGTTTTGTGGTATTAGTGAAAAAGCAGCGTTAAGCCTCATAACGCTGCTTTTTCACTACCACTGGTAATACGACTCTTGCAGGTTTAGGGGCACCGCACACTTTTTTGGCCTTAATGCAAATTAACTTACGCAATTTGCGTAAAGTCTTTTTTCAATGGGACTTCCACAGCGCCGGTATTACGAGTCTGCCTGGGAGGCCAAAAAGTGATATACCGCCAATATCGATACCGTAAACTGAAAGTCAGTAGTTATGAGTTTTATGCTGCAAAGCTGTAACATACAACTCATAACTAAAGAGCTAAAAAGTACACTAACACCCATAAACTACATATTAACCCCTAAACCGAGGCCCACCCATATCGCAAACACTAGACATGTGCGTTTCGTTTCATTCCGAATTTAAATCCTGACAAATTTGTCAAATTCGGAGATTCAGACCGATTCGAATTTCCGAATTACCGTAGAACCGAATCTAACGAATAAATCCGAATTAGTTCGGATTTATTCGTAACATTCGGATGGCCATGGACTAATCACAATTACACTAGTATTGTACAGTATATTAGGTTATATCACTCTGCTATGGGCTACACCTATTATTACAGTTCATAATACTAGTCTAATACACAGCACATCCCACCTAACACATACCGAACTTCCGAATTTACGAATCAAATCCGAACCGAATACATCCGAATACATCCAAATTTATTCGAATCCGAATGAATCCGAACGAATCCGAAACGTATGCATTCGAATTTGAATCAATCCGAAAACGAAATTTGAAAACATCCGAATCGATCCAAAACTAATCAAAACAATTTTTTTTTCCCTTGCACAAGACTAGCAAACACTAAAATAAAATTATTAACCCCTAATCAGACTGCTTCGGACATCGCCGCCACTATAATAAACATATTAACCCCTAAACTGCCATAATCCCGCCTTGCAAACACTAGTTAAATATTATTAACCCCTAATCTGCCGCCCCTAACATCACCGCCACCTACCTACATTTATTAACCCCTAATCTGCCGCCCCCAATGTCGCCGCCACTATACTAAATTTATTAAGCCCTAAACCTAAGTCTAACCCTAACACCCCTAACTTAAATATAATTAAAATAAATCTAAATAAAACCTACTATCATTACCTAAATAATTCCTATTTAAAACGAAATACTTACCTATAAAATAATCCCTAAGATGGCTACAATATAACTAATAGTTACATTGTATCTAGCTTAGGTTTTATTTTTATTTTACAGGTAAATTTGTATTTATTTTAACTAAGTAGAATAGTTACTAAATAGTTATTAACTATTTACTAGCTACCTAGCTAAAATAAATACAAATTTACCCTTAAAATAAAACCTAACCTGTCTTACAATAAAACCTAATCTTACACTACAATTAAATAAATTACCTAAATTAAATACAATTACCTAAATTACAAAAAAAAAACTAAACTAAATTACACAAAATAAAGAAAGAAATGATCAGATATTTAAACTAATTACACCTAATCTAATAGCCCCATCAAAATAAAAAAGCCCCCCCAAAATAAAAACAAACCCTAGCCTAAACTAAACTACCAATAGCCCTTAAAAGGGCCTTTTCCGGGGCATTGCCCCAAAGAAATTAGCTCTTTTACCTGTAAAAAAAAATACAAACACCCCCCCAACAGTAAAACCCACCACCCACACAACCAACCCCCCAAATAAAATACTTACTAAAAAAACTAAGCTCCCCATTGCCCTGAAAAGGGCATTTGTATAGGCATTTCCCTTAAAAGGGCATTTAGCTCTTTTTCAATTGCCCAAAAGCCCTAATCTAAAACTAAAACCCAATAAACCCTTAAAAAAACCTAACACTAACCCCCGAAGATCCACTTACAGTTTTGAAGACCGGACATCCATCCTCAACGAAGCCGAGAGAAGTCCTCAGCAAAGCAGCAAGAAGTCCTCAATGAAGCCGGGAGAAGTTTTCATCCAAGCCGGCAGAAGTGGTCCTCCAGACGGGCAGAAGTCTTCATCCAGACGGCATCTTCTATCTTCATCCATCCGGCGCGGAGCGGGTCCATCTTCAAAACATTCGGCGCGGAGCATCCTCTTCAATCGAAGTCTTCTTGCTGAATGAAGGTTCCTTTAAATGACGTCATCCAAGATGGCGTCTCTTGAATTCCGATTGGCTGATAGAATTCTATCAGCCAATCAGAATTAAAGGTGAAAAAATCCTATTGGCTGATGCAATCAGAAGATCCATGCTGAGCTGAGTACCTACATCGGAACAGGCCGCAGCACGTGGCAATGCAATGCCATCCTTGATTGCCAGCATACTCAGTGTGATATAGACTGCGGCATTCATATACACCTAACAACCTCTACTCAGTCTATTCCCTATCTGCAAGAAGCGCTATAACTTATGTCATATGAAAAACACAGAGAAGCAGGTACCTGTTCACATGTAAAAATGGGTGCACACGTTGCCATACTGTACACATAAAAGGCCCAAGTACTTTACCAAAAACACTATATCTGCAATTAAAATAACACAATAATTAATTTGATATATTTGAGGAGAAAGCCTGCCGGAGCAGTTAACTTACAGAGGGCCCTGGTGTAAAAAATCTACACTGATCTGGAGGCCGGAGCTGACTACATATTTTTCTGTTAATATGGAAAAGCTTTGCTACATCGTGGATGCTGCACTACAGGACCTTAAGAGAGAGATGTCTCTCCTAATTATAGAACATTTTCTCCCTCAACAGCTATCCAATCAGTACCAGGAGAAAAATTTGGCCCATATGGTTGGAGAGGGTAATGAGACACAGCAAAGGGGAGCACATACACCTATTTCCCTACCTTTAGAAATGTTTCCTGTGGCTGAACAAGAGATCAGCAATGTGCGAAGACCGAAAGATCCCCAGACTGACCTACAGTTACCTGACTTATACTCAGGAGACATTGAAGAGCTTTTTGTCTCAGTGCATTTTTCAGGTGGGAGAGATGGGGTTAACTTATTTGATGCGTACCAGAGCTATGCTGGTGTCCTATGTTGGACGAATGTGCCTAGGAGTGCAGTCGACTCCGGGGTACACCGATTACCTGTATCCCAAGTCCAGAGGATGAATTGCCAGATGCTGATGACATGGTAACCTGATCTCTCCGGTACTCCTGCCATGTAAGGTTTGCCTCACATATTGCATAGCAGTGGTCCTACATATGTGAAGCAAGGCGACTCATCAGATCTTACCTTTGATTCAAGATTTACCCCAAATCTTGGAGAACACACAAAAGGAATTGGTTAGCTGCTATAAAATAGTGCTGTCCCTACTAATTCTTATTTAATAAGTGGGCAGCAGGACATGTGGTCCAATTTGCTATAAAATAGTGCTGTCCCTACTAATTCTTATTTTATAAGTGGGCAGCAGGACATGTGGTCCAATTGTTTCAGTGCCTAGACTTGTGTTTCCTAATGCTCTACATAAGTGACTTTCTCTGTAAGCAAATATCTTCATGAAGCCTAGCGGCTGAACTCTCAGTTTGTGATAATGTGCCACTGTGTCCTTTTTTCATTAGAGCTATTATACTGACTAGCATATATTATATTCTTATGTAGTAGGGGTATAACCTGTAAATAGCAAATCTAGACATATTAGTTATTTTAATATACACCATACTTTTCAGATGTTAACCCCAAAAAAAGCAAATGCTCACTAGATTTTAAGCTCAATACTCTCTAACCACATTGGTCAATAACTTCCTCGTAGATGTATGTTGTTAATTTTTTACTAGTGACATTACGATACCTTGTTCTTTTAACGGCAGCATCTAAACTGCTCACAGAGAAGATACCTCATATTATAGTTTACTGCAATGAGACATCTAATTCTTTTTTTAGTGACAATATAGAGTCTAAATACTCCCTACATGAAGCGGCTGATGCAGTGGGGTTTGATATGCCCATGCACTGTTTTTTTGTATTGTAACTAATTTATATAGTTGAATCTCATAGCTGGAATGGGATCAAATGTTTCATATATGCCTTCAAATTTAGTAAGAACTGCGTTCCCCACCAGCAGTGTATGAGCTATACAATTCTTGGTTCCCACCTAAAAATGTCACTTATCTTTACCCTGTGGGGTTTATTATTGACCCTATCTGCACCTTGAAGACTACAATGTTGAAGCTCATAACTAATGCATCCAATATTATTAGTTTCTCTACCAAGAATCCTAATCTTTTGTCATTAGGCCCGCCCTCCCCCTTGCTACAGTTTACTTAGGCCTAGATTTGGAGTTTGGCGGTAGCCGTGAAAACCAGCGTTAGAGGCTCCTAACGCTGGTTTTAGGCTACCTCCGGTATTTGGAGTCAGTCAAAAAAGGGTCTAACGCTCACTTTTCAGCCGCGACTTTTCCATACCGCAGATCCCCTTACGTCAATTGCGTATCCTATCTTTTCAATGGGATCTTTCTAACTCCGGTATTTAGAGTCATGGCTGAAGTGAGCATTAGAAATCTAACGACAAAACTCCAGCCGCAGAAAAAAGTCAGTAGTTAAGAGCTTTCTGGGCTAACGCCGGTTCATAAAGCTCTTAACTACTGTGCTCTAAAGTACACTAACACCCATAAACTACCTATGTACCCCTAAACCGAGGTCCCCCCACATCGCCGCCACTCGATTAAATTTTTTTAACCCCTAATCTGCCGACCGCCACCTACGTTATACTTATTTACTCCTAATCTGCTGCCCCTAACACCGCCGACCCCTGTATTATATTTATTAACCCCTAACCTGCCCCCCACAACGTCGCCGCCAGCTACCTACAATAATTAACCCCTAATCTGCCGACCGCAAAGCGCCGCCAGCTAAGTTATCCCTATGTACCCCTAATCTGCTGCCCCTAACACCGCTGACCCCTATATTATATTTATTAACCCCTAATCTGCCCTCCCTAACATCGTCGACACCTAACTTCAAACATTAACCCCTAATCTGCCGACCGGAGCTCACCGCTATTCTAATAAATGTATTAACCCCTAAAGCTAAGTCTAACCCTAACCCTAACACCCCCCTAAGTTAAATATAATTTTAATCTAACGAAATTAATTAACTCTTATTAAATAAATTATTCCTATTTAAAGCTAAATACTTACCTGTAAAATAAATCCTAATATAGCTACAATATAAATTATAATTATATTATAGCTATTTTAGGATTAATATTTATTTTACAGGTAACTTTGTATTTATTTTAACCAGGTACAATAGCTATTAAATAGTTAAGAACTATTTAATAGCTACCTAGTTAAAATAATTACAAATTCACCTGTAAATAAATCCTAACCTAAGTTACAATTAAACCTAACACTACACTAGCAATAAATAAATTAAATAAAATACCTACAATTACCTACAATTAAACCTAACACTACACTATCAATAAATTAATTAAATAAAATACCTACAAATAACTACAATGAAACAAACTAACTAAAGTACAAAAAATAAAAAAGAACTAAGTTACAAAAAATAAAAAAATATTTACAAACATAAGAAAAATATTACAACAATTTTAAACTAATTACACCTACTCTAAGCCCCCTAATAAAATAACAAAGCCCCCCAAAATAACAAAATGCCCTACCCTATTCTAAATTACTAAAGTTCAAAGCTCTTTTACCTTACCAGCCCTGAACAGGGCCCTTTCCGGGGCATGCCCCAAGAAGTTCAGATCTTTTGCCTGTAAAAAAAAAACATACAATACCCCCCCCCCCCCCAACATTACAATCCACCACCCACATACCCCTAATCTAACCAAAACCCTCCTTAAATAAACCTAACACTAAGCCCCTGAAGATCTTCCTACCTTATCTTCACCATACCAGGTTCACCGATCGGTCCAGAAGAGCTCCTCCGATGTCCTGATCCAAGCCCAAGCGGGGGGCTGAAGAGGTCCATGATCCGGCTGAAGTCATCATCCAAGCGGGAGCTCAAGAGGTCCATGATCCGGATGAAGTCTTCATCCAAGCGGGAGCTGAAGAGGTCCATGATCCGGATGAAGTCCTCTATCAACGGCATCTTCAATCTTCTTTCTTCGGGAGCCATCACCTTCCATCCGACGCGGAACATCCTCTTCTCCCGACGCCTACTAGCCGAATGACGGTTCCTTTAAATGACGTCATCCAAGATGGCGTCCCTCGAATTCCGATTGGCTGATAGGATTCTATCAGCCAATCGGAATTTAGGTAGGAAAATTCTGATTGGCTGATGGAATCAGCCAATCAGAATCAAGTTCAATCCGATTGGCTGATCCGATCAGCCAATCAGATTGAGCTCGCATTCTATTGGCTGATCGGAACAGCCAATAGAATGCGAGCTCAATCTGATTGGCTGATCGGATCAGCCAATCGGATTGAACTTGATTCTGATTGGCTGATTCCATCAGCCAATCAGAATTTTCCTAGCTTAATTCCGATTGGCTCCTATCAGCCAATCGGAATTCGAGGGAGGCCATCTTGGATGACGTCATTTAAAGGAACCGTCATTCGGCTAGTAGGCGTCGGGAGAAGAGGATATTCCGCGTCGGATGGAAGATGATGGCTCCCGAAGAAAGAAGATTGAATATGCCGTTGATAGAAGACTTCATCCGGATCATGGACCTCTTCAGCTCCCGCTTGGATGAAGACTTCATCCGGATCATGGACCTCTTCAGCTCCCCCTTGGATGATGACTTCAGCCGGATCATGGACCTCTTCAGCCCCCCGCTTGGGCTTGGATCAGGACATCGGAGGAGCTCTTCTGGACCGATCGGTGAACCTGGTATGGTGAAGATAAGGTAGGAAGATCTTCAGGGGCTTAGTGTTAGGTTTATTTAAGGGGGTTTGGGTTAGATTAGGGGTATGTGGGTGGTGGGTTGTAATGTTGGGGGGGGTATTGTATGTTTTTTTTTACAGGCAAAAGAGCTGAACTTCTTGCTGCATGCCCCGCAAAGGGCCCTGTTCAGGGCTGGTAAGGTAAAAGAGCTTTGAACTTTAGTGATTTAGAATAGGGTAGGGCATTTTGTTATTTTAGGGGGCTTTGTTATTTTATTAGGGGGCTTAGAGTAGGTGTAATTAGTTTAAAATTGTTGTAATATTTTTCTTATGTTTGTAAATATTTTTTTATTTTTTGTAACTTAGTTCTTTTTTATTTTTTGTACTTTAGTTAGTTTATTTCATTGTAGTTATTTGTAGGTATTGTATTTAATTAATTTATTGATAGTGTAGTGTTAGGTTTAATTGTAGGTAATTGTAGGTATTTTATTTAATTTATTTATTGCTAGTGTAGTGTTAGGTTTAATTGTAACTTAGGTTAGGATTTATTTTACAGGTGAATTTGTAATTATTTTAACTAGGTAGCTATTAAATAGTTCTTAACTATTTAATAGCTATTGTACCTGGTTAAAATAAATACAAAGTTACCTGTAAAATAAATATTAATCCTAAAATAGCTATAATATAATTATAATTTATATTGTAGCTATATTAGGATTTATTTTACAGGTAAGTATTTAGCTTTAAATAGGAATAATTTATTTAATAAGAGTTAATTAATTTCGTTAGATTAAAATTATATTTAACTTAGGGGGGTGTTAGGGTTAGGGTTAGACTTAGCTTTAGGGGTTAATACATTTATTAGAATAGCGGTGAGCTCCGGTCGGCAGATTAGGGGTTAATGTTTGAAGTTAGGTGTCGGCGATGTTAGGGAGGGCAGATTAGGGGTTAATACTATTTATTATAGGGTTAGTGAGGCGGATTAGGGGTTAATAACTTTATAATAATAGCGGTGCGGTCCGCTCGGCAGATTAGGGGTTAATAAGTGTAGGCAGGTGGAGGCGACGTTGTGGGGGGCAGATTAGGGGTTAATAAATATAATATAGGGGTCGGCGGTGTTAGGGGCAGCAGATTAGGTGTACATAGGGATAATGTAAGAAGCGGCGGTTTACGGAGCGGCAGATTAGGGGTTAATAATAATATGCAGGGGTCAGCGATAGCGGGGGCGGCAGAATAGGGGTTAATAAGTGTAAGGCTAGGGGTGTTTAGACTCGGGGTACATGTTAGAGTGTTAGGTGCAGACGTAGGAAGTGTTTCCCCATAGCAAACAATGAGGCTGCGTTAGGAGCTGAACGCGGCTTTTTTGCAGGTGTTAGGTTTTTTTCAGCTCAAACAGCCCCATTGTTTCCTATGGGGGAATCGTGCACAAGCACGTTTTTGAGGCTGGCCGCGTCCGTAAGCAACTCTGGTATCGAGAGTTGCATTTGCGTCAAATATGCTCTACGCTCCTTTTTTGGAGCCTAACGCTGACATTATATGGACTCTCAATACCAGAGTTATTTTAAAGGAGCGGCCAGAAAAAAGCCAGCGTTAGCTACGCGGGTCGTTACCGACAAAACTCTAAATCTAGCTGTTAGTAAACATGGTAAATGCCTCCCACAACCTAAATCCCCAAATTATTTTATTACATGCTTTAATCTAGAAGCAACTGACTGTACTGTAATCTCTCAAGTAAATAGATGTTCAAAAGTGAATATACATAGAGACAAGCTTAATAGATACTTCACTACAGATACTGAGGTTATAGGTAGTTAATCTATAGTCTATATCTCGTTCTACCAACAGCCTCATGTATCATATACCATGGTCTCCTATAACAGAGCGAGATGAAAGATAAGTACGCTATAGGCTATTAATAAAGCAATTCACAAGGTACATACCACTTTATGTACATCTTTGTATCTCCTACTGCCACTAAAATGATATTTCAGTATGCTTCTCTGGATTTAAATTTATCCTTATCTTAAAGTACTACTAGTCCCCTCTACTTATACCCCAAATATTCATGGTCCAAGAGTGACCATCAGCCATAATGAGACATAGCCTGATTTAAATATAAAAGAGGTTTCATCTTAACTAATTGTTGGTTACTTATACTTAGTTATATCTACATCCAAGATTGTTATGTTCTATATTATTGAGGTAATATACATGATGTGTATTATTAGAAGTGTTCTCCATTGAGATGCTCTTACTCAAAAGTTGACACTGTATGTTCAACAATATATACAACAGATATTAATGACAGTTGTAGCTATATGCTGATTCACACTCATGTTCCTTATATTCATGTAACCTTGTTTATTTTGTATACTCTGCAACCTCAATAAATATATATTTAAAAAAAAAATCATTAAAAGAGGTGAAAGTATTTTGACTGAAAATTATAGGAAGCAAACGGCAACTAATAGTGTTTGGCACGCAAGCAATCATCATCCCCAAAATCTTATTAAAGGTATCCCCACTGGGCAATTCCTCAGGCTGAGGAGGAATTGTAGCTTCAGGGGTAGATTTGAAAAACAAGCAGATGAAATGCAGAATATATTTGAGGCTAGAGGATTTTCAAATAAGACTATCAATGCTGCTAGAAGTAAAGCTAGACATGTTGAAAGGGATTCAATACTTTACTCTCGGAAAAATAAGACCCTAGGTAAAACAAGATTCCTAACACAGTTCAACTGCCAATGGGGGGAAGTCAGTGAGATATTGAGCAAACATTGGCATTATTTGATGGCTGATGAAAATGTAGCAAGAGAGGTAGGCCCTCAACTGCTAATTACTGCCCAGAGGGCACCACATTTAAGGACAATTTGGTACATAGCCTGTTCTCTGCAAAATTGAGTGGATTTTGCACATTTATTAATAGGTCTAAAACTTTATCTACTGACCCCACAAAAATCTATAATACTCGGCACTTTTTTAACTGTAATACTATTGGTGTGGTATATCTTCTCTCCTGTTCTTGCCCCCGTTCCTATATTGGGAAAACCAAGAGAATGTTTAAGGACAGAGTAAGAGAACATAGGGATAGTATTTTGGCTGAAATTCCAGATACTAGTTTAGCAAGACATTTTCATTAAGTTCATGCATCGAAACCAGACACTTTAAGATTTACTGGTATTGATAGAGGTATAGTTAATGAAAGAGGAGGCGCTGCGGAATCTGTTGGCGCTCTACAAATAACTAATAATAATAATAATAATAATAATGATAAATGCCTTTTAAGAAAAGAGTGTGCTTGGATCTACAGGCTAAAAACATTGATACCTAATGGCCTTAATGATAAACTGGAATTTGCATGCTTTTTGGGAGATTAAGATTAAAAGTACTTTTGTTCTTCTTGTTCCTTTAGAGTCACGCAATATAGGATGAAACAAAGTATAAATGTATGACATCACATCTAGTATGCTAATTAAAATTGTTTTTAGGGATATCTGCCCCCCATTCTTTCTATCCACCTTTTCTAGTATTTAAAGGAATGATGACAAATCTACTAAATACATAGGTCTCCCTAAATGAGCTTTCTTACATTTAGTGTATTACATAGATATGTGTAATTTAGGGAAAGACCTTTTTCAAGAAATCCATTTCTTTTATGAATTACAATTGTTCCGGTATTTTTCCTCTCCTAAAACATTATCTCAATTGTGACTTTGTATTATAAATGTGAGTTGATTTAGACTCCCATATGTTCGATTGTAAATTTTTGTAAATATTTTATATAAAGGTTGTGTTTTCCTTTTTTCAAAAATGTTGATATGTTGCCATAGAAACTTTCACCTGCAATATGGGCGTGGACTATATCTCCCATAATTGAATAAAAAGGAGTAGGTAAGATCACTCGATAGCCCGGATGAAGCGCTTATGAGTTCTGTGAGAGTCGGGGGTGAAACGCGCGTCGGCTGTATTTCATGCTATGCAGGAACTTTCTTGGACGCACGCTGATTGATGTACAGAACTGAGCGGACCTGAACCTAAGTTGAAATTCTTCTATTGTTGAGACTCCCACATGATGACGTCCCTGCTGTGGTACCCGTATGGAGGCAGAATAACAGCTCACGATATGTATGTGAAGCGGTGGTGAGTCTCAGAAGAAGCGGTCTCTTGTCTGCGACCTAACAGTTTTGATCACTTTACGAATACCCAGCGGCTGATGCCGAACCTTTTGGAGATCACTAATTAGCAGTTTATCTGCCAGTATATAACACTATTTGGCTTACACACACCCTTATTGAAGGGTTATTGTGTGTGGCAGAAATGGCTATATATACATGGGAAATAACCGCAATTGCTTTCCATGTTCAGGATTCAGCTTACATGAACTGTATGGGCTGCAACTATAGCTCAGTATACTGCCATACTATACTTTGTATCAGTGTATGATTGTTATGTTGCAAATCAGTTGTAACTAGATACCTTGTATTGCAGTGTTAATATACTCTCCAGCTAATTTCCCTTCCATTTGCGGTTGGGGCTGGTGGAGGTTGGGTGTTGCTGTCTTTTCTCCTGATGTCCTGTACTCTTTAATTGCAGCGTGTTTACACATGATATGTACTAGGTGATAACAAAGATCCTATTTGTATACCCGCCCAGGCACTATCCTCACTTGTGGAGCCTGGTCTCGGCTGTGGTGTTGTTAACTCCTCTTGATACATATCTAGTCCTTTTTCCTGCTTGTTTTTTTTAAATTGTATGTTTGTATTTCATGATTGTACAAATTCATTGTGCGGTTGGAGACGTATAACATTCGGTCTCTGAGACATGCATTAATATTGTACCGTCGATTATGACATAGCTAATAATTTTTTGGACATAAGTTAAAGATGTGCTGAATTCTCTGTCTTTCTTTTTGAACTCCTTGGAACCTAGGTGTTCAAGCTCACAACAGCTGTTAGTGATTCTTCTTCTGGTATAAAAGATAATCCTATAAATACTGTATATCTTTTATATATATATATATATATATATATATATATATATATATATATATATATATATAGGTATAAATATATATTTGTGCAAAAAACATCATATATATGTAGTAATGTGTATTTATGAATAAATAGAACATATTCTTGTATGTGAAAAACATTGGAATGTTAAATATTCACATTTTCATGTTGGGTTAGCGCACATGAGAAAATGCAATCGGGTTTGCGCGCTTGTAGGGTGTGTTTCGTCTTTTTGTGCTCGTCGGGTTAGGACACGAGCGAACCCAGTTTACGTTCAACTCATAATATGAGAACAACCAGACGAGCACAAAAAGCTTACTTCTAGCACAGTTAACACTTGAGCGGGAGAGTTAAATAGTGATTCACTCGTAATCTAACCCAAAATATACCAAAAAGACATGATAAAAATATCTGGTTAACAAATATTCCCATTTCAGTTGTTTTTGGGCCAGATTACAAATGGCCCGCTATTTAGCGCTCCTGCTCGAGTAATATATTTATTAGAAGTAAGCTTTTTGCGTGTAAAAAGCCAAACTTTGAAAATCACGATGTGTTAACATATTCTCCCATAGACTTCAATGGAGCATGAAAACTGCAAAAAACATTTGAATATGAAATATTTACAGTACATACACAGTTAAACATTTTATTAAATATGAATATTGCATTATTTATTATTTTTTATGTTTTCAGTTACTTGACTGTAAAGGGCACCAATGCACTTATATATTTATATATATATATATATATATATATATATATATATATATATATATATGTGTGTGTGTGTGTGTGTGTGTATGTATACATATGTATTTATGTGTTTATATGTCTGTAAATACATACACATTTAGACATGTTAGGTATGGTAAAGCCCTTTACAGGCCTTTTTTTCTAATACCTGAGACCTCATATCTTTGAGCCCTTATAACTTTGTTAATGCCTTTTTTTTAACAATTCATATTAGATAGTTTTATTATGAGTGTAACTGTACTGTATGATGTATTTTTTATGTGTTTTGTGCAACTTTTTGGACTCGCATAACAGTTAAAGGGCCATAATACCCAAATGTTTAAACACTTGAAAGTGATGCAGTATAGCTGTAAAAAGCTGACTAGAAAATATCACCTGAACATATCTATCTAAAAAAGAAAGATATTTTACCTCAAAAGTTTCTCAGTAGCCACATCCCATTGTAAAGGACTTCTAAGCAGCAAATCAGTATGTCTGTCCCGGGACAGCGGAATGAGCGAGCTTTCGTGCACACTCATCTTATTTCCCTATTCAGTGTAAGGAAGTTTACAATGAAATCTCATGAGAGTTAAGTGAAATCTAATCAGATCACAGTAAAAGAGTTCATGACCTCAGCACTGTTGATGCTGATTGGCTGCTGTTCATTTCTTCATTTTTTATTTTATTTTACCTGCAGCTCAGCAGCAGTTGAGTATAACTTTTTACATAGAACTTACTCTACTGAGCTGAGGAAATTGTGAGGTAAAATATCTTTCTTTTTTACATAAAGATGCTCAGGTGATATTTTCCTGTCAGCTTTTTACAGTTATACTGCATCAGTTTAAAGTGATTTAGCATATGAGTATTATGTCCCTTTAAGCAAAGCTCTGAAATTGTTGTTTCCCAAAGTGCGTTAAATTCAATTTTGCTAAAATGAAAGCGTTTACTTTCAACTTGCAATATGCTACTTCTTACGCTCGCAAGCAGGCGCGATAAACCCTTACTCGTAATCTAGACCCTTGTGTGTAATAACCATGTTCGTAGACATCATTATATTATTTTTCTGTTATATTCCCATAGTTATATATCTCTGCTTTAAATCAATTTATAGACATGAAATACAATTGTTTTCTTTGTGTTTTCTAAATAAACATTTTAGATTTTGAAGATCCTTTTCTTGTCAGGCTTGTAGAGACTTGTCACTATGGCATCTATTTATCAAGCCGTCAACTTACTTGCATTAGACGGCACCAATACGCTCGCTGAATACGTTCTCCAAAATTATCAAAAAAGCTGTGAAAAATCCGTGCACCAAGTACGGGGCGATGAGCAGCGGACTGTTGTTAACTAACAGTCATCGATCTCGCTGCTCTTCGGCTTTTTCACAGCTTTCTTGGTACCCTGTCACTAAACACCCATACTATACTACACTGTTTACCCCCTATACCGCCGCTCCCGGAGCCCACCGCAACTCTAATAAATGTATTAACCCCTTAACCGCCACTCATGGACCCCGCCGCAACTAAATAAAGTGTTTAACCCCTAAACCGCCGCTCCCGGAGCCCACCGCCACCTACATTATACTTATTAACCCCTAATCTATCGCCCTCTACACCGCCCTCTACACTGCCGCCACCTACATTATATTTATTATCCCCTAATCTGCCCCCCTACACTGCTGCCACCTACATTATATTTATTAACCCCTAATCTGCCCCCCCTACACCGCTGCCACCTACCTACATTTATTAACCCCTAATCTGCCGCCCCCAACGTCGCCGCCACTATATTAAATTTATTAACCCCTAAACCTAAGTCTAACCCTAACCCTATAACCCCCTAACTTAAATATAATTTAAATAAATCTAAATAAATATTCCTATTATTAAATAAATTATTCCTATTTAAAACTATATACTGATTGGAACAGCCAATAGAATGCAAGCTCAATCCTATTGGCTGATTGCATCAGCCAATAGGATTTTTCCTACCTTAATTTCGATTGGCTGATAGAGTTCTATCAGCCAATCGGAATTGAAGGGACGCCATCTTGGATGAAGTCACTTAAAGGAACCGTCATTGTTGAAGAAGACATCGTCAGAAGAGGATGCTCCGTGTCGGATGTCTTGAAGATGGAGCCGCTCTGCACCGGATGGATGAAGATAGAAGATGTCGTCTGGATGAAGACTTCTGCCTGTCTGGAGGACCACTTCTGCCCGTCTGCAGGACCACTTCTGCAGGCTTCGTTGAGGACTTCGGCCTGTTTGGGTGAAGACTTCTCATGGTAGAGTGATCTTCAAGGGGTTAGTGTTAGGTTTTTTAAGGGGGGATTGGGTGGGTTTTAGAGTAGGGTTGGTTGTGTGGGTGGTGGGTTTTAATGTTGGGGGGGTGTAATTTTTTTACAGGTAAAAGAGCTGATTACTTTGGGGAAATGCCCCACAAAAGGCCCTTTTAAGGGCTATTTGTAATTTAGTGTAGGGTAGGGCTTTTTTTATTTTGGGGGGGTGGTTTTTTTATTTTGTTAGGGGGGTTAGATTAGGTGTAATTAGTTTAAAAATCTTGTAATTTGTTTATTATTTTCTGTAATTTAGTGGGGGGAGGGGTTTGTATTTTAGATAATTTTATTTAATTGTATTTAGTTTAGGGAATTTATTTAATTATAGTGTAGTGTTAGGTGTAATTGTAACTTAGGTTAGGTTTTATTTTACAGGTATATTTGTATTTATTTTAACTAGGACGTTATTAAATAGTTAATAACTATTTAATAACTATTGTACCTAGTTAAAATAAATACAAAGTTGCCTGTAAAATAAAAATAAACCCTAAGCTAGCTACAATGTAACTATTAGTTATATTGTAGCTAGCTTAGGGTTTATTTTATAGGTAAGTATTTAGTTTTAAATAGGAATAATTTATTTAATGATAGGAATATTTATTTAGATTTATTTAAATTATATTTAAGTTAGGGGGTGTTAGGGTTAGGATTAGACTTAGGTTTAGGGGTTAATATATTTAGTATAGTGGCGGCGACGTTGGGGGTGGCAGATTAGGGGTTAATAAGTATAATGTAGGTGGCGGCGGTGTAGGGGGGGGCAGATTAGGGGTGTTTAGACACACTGTTAGTGTGTTAGGTGTAAACATTCCCATAGGAATCAATGGGATATCGGGCAGCAGCGAACATAATCTTTTGCTGCTTTCAGACTCCCATTGATTCCTATGGCATTGAAAAGCCGGAATAGTGGCGAGCGTACCTGGTAGAAAATTGATAACTAGCAAAAGTAGTCAGATTGTGCCTAATTTGCATTCGGAACATCTGTAATGACGTAAGCATCGATCTGTGTCGGACTGAGTCCGGCAGATCATATGTTACATCACAAAATTCTACTTTTGCCGGTCTGTAGGGTTTGATAACTAAGGGGAATCAGGCTCGCCACAAATATGCTGCAGAATTCCAGCGTATTTGCGGTTGACGGCTTGATAAATAGATGCCTATATGAGCTCTGAGAGATGTCCATAAAAGCAAATAGTGCAGAATGCATAATACATTTCGTGCTGGACTTAGTTCCATTCATAACAAAACATGTTTGAGTTCACTAAGTGATTTTGCTCACCCAATTAATACATATGTAAAGTTTAAAATGTTCTTTATCAATATAAATATAAGGTAACCATTTGTCCAAGAATTACTATTGAAAATTTTCTTATAGTAATTTGATAAAGTCTAAACAGAGAAAATTATGATTGAAATAGATGTAATTATTTAAAACACTTAAAACATCACACATTCAAATGGGTTTTTCTTGAACTGCATTTTTTAAATGCATTTTAATTATTTAACATACACTATAATAGTATAATTGGTAAAGCTAATATTATTGGCTTAGGGTAGGTTTTAATCCAGAAAAAAATGTCTATGTTCTAAGATCTGATCATTTTAAATCACCTGCCTACTTCTGTTCCAATGAAATGGTAATGAAAGGGATATGAAATCCATAATTTAGATCATAGAATTAAGTTGGAAAGTTGTTTACAATTGCATGATTTATCTGATTTACTTAATTCTCTTGATATTTTATGTTGTTGACAAAATAGTAATGAACTGGGAGCTATCTGAAAGTCAACGACAAAAGGCATATATGTGCAGCCAGCAATCAGCAGCTTCTTAGCGTACCTATATATACTTTTCAACAAAGGATACAAAGAGAGTAAATCAAATTAGATAATAGAAATAACTTGGAAAGTTGGTATGCTCTATCTGAATCATGAAAGAAGAAAAATTGTGTTTCCTTCCCCTTTAAGTAGAACAAAAGTAAGGTTGACCAACAGGGTTTTTATTTGTAAGAATGTCAGAATCAAACCGATTCAGAACACATATACTTTTGGATTTCTCACAGATACATTACATTAAAGTCAAATGTTTTACAATGTGATACTTTATTTATGATAACTACAGTTTTAGCTGAACACCCAGGAGATTTCTAATAGTATTGATTGATTGTGATTGGAATGGTATTGATTGGTAGATTGCAAACATTTTGATTGATTGGAATACCAATAATGACCCAAACCACTTTTGTGGGGCATTAATGGCTAGTGATAAATAAGGCTTCCAATCTCCATAGGTTGCTTTGTTGCCTTATTTATAGCTAGGCAAATAAAAACCTATGGATTTAACCAAATGGCTCTGAAATGCTGCCATTCTCTATGATTCTAAGAAGTTTGCAAAAATTAGCATGAAGCACATTTTAGCTTCTGCAAGGATAGAAATAAAAAGGAAAAACAATGTTTTATAACTAGAGATCCATCCAACATTTTTTTTATAAAAATGTATGTATGTATATATGTAGTAGTTGTGGGAGTCTGCACTCGCATTTCTCATATGCAGCTATCAGGATGTCAGGATCCAAAAATCTGTATTCACTTAGTAGAGAGTAAATCCACAATTACTGGATTTTCAAAGGCAAACGGTAGTTTATTTTAGTGTGACATTTCTGGACATATGTCCCTTCCTCAGACAATATGTGAGTGTGGATTTACTCTCTACTAAGTGAATATATATGTGTATATATATATATATATATATATGTACATACACACACACACACACACACACACAAATATATATATGAATCCAGGAGGCAGGTGTTCTCCCTAACAGTTTCAGTGACCACTGCTTAGTGTACTGCATGCGCAAAATAAAGGCTACTAAATCCTCTCCAAAGGTTAAAATCACCAGGTCCTTCAAAAAATGTAATCTTCAATCATTTCTAAATGATATCAAGAACCTCCCCTGGCACAGATTAAACCTAATTCCAGATTTAGACTCTGCAGTTGAATTCTTTCAGTCCGAACTCCTACAAGTTTGGAATTTGCATGCCCCGCTGCCTAAGGTGAGAGTAAAAGGAGCACATATGAACTGGATCACAGCTGACCTCATTCAAATGTACCAGTTTCGGGATTCTTTGTGGTCAAAGTACAAGCATACTGGCTCTATGAACGATCACTGTGTATATAGACAATGGCGAAATATATGCACTAAACAAACAAAATTGGCCAAGGCCCAATATTTCTGTAAAAATCTGAACAATAAAATATCAAACCCTAGAAAGTTTTGGAAAGTCATAAATAACTTACACACTCCCCCAATCCACTCCCAACCCTCCACTGTCAAAGGGGATAACCAAACCCTGCAACTTCCCTTAGAAGTAGCAAATGCCTTTAACAATTATTTTGTCAGATGCTCCACCACCCTGATTGACAAACTAATAAATGACACGCATCCTGAAACTACAAATGTGGATCTGGCCCCACTAAATCTACAAAGACCCAATATAGAGAAGTTCACTTTTAGACCTGTACCCATCAATGTATTAAGAAACACCTTAATAATCTAAAAATGAAAAACCAGTCTGGACCTGATCAAATCCCAGCAATGCTGTTGAAGCTCAGTGCGCCGGCAATTGCTAAACCTGTCACAACCCTAATTAACGAATCCTTGGTGTCTGGTTACATACCCAAACTTTGGAAGACTGCAAGAGTAGTGCCTATCCATAAAAGTGGTGAGTTAACCTTGGCTAATAACTATCGCCCAATATCATTGCTCCCAGTATTGTCAAAAATCTTAGAAAAGTGTGTCCATATGCAACTATGTGAGTATTACCAACAATCTAACTATATGACCCCTGTTCAATCAGGTTTTCGCCCAAATCACTCCACTACAACTGCCCTCCTAAAAGTTTGCAACGACGTCCAAACTGGCATGAAACAAGGAGACCTAACTGGAGCAATTTTCCTTGATTTTGCAAAGGCCTTTGACACAGTAGACCACGACATACTACTGCTCAAACTAAAAAACTCAGGTATTGGTGATCATCCGCTAACCTGGTTTCAATCATATGTATCGGATCGATCACAGTATGTCTCCATTTCTGACAGCGACTCCCTCTCCCAGTCACGTGTTTTGTTCCCCAAGGTTCCATTCTCGGCCCCCTACTATTCACATTATTTATAAATGATCTGCCAAATGTCTGCAAATCCTCAACTGTACACATGTACGCAGATGACACGGTAATCTATGCAAACAAATCTGATCAGCCGCAACTTGAGGCAGTGCTCCAAGACCAGTTCACAGAGGTAGAAAAGTGGATCTCAAAGAACAAACTCTTCCTAAACACTGACAAAACTGTCACAATGATCTTTGGAACAGGGCCTAAATTACACAAACTACAAAATTCCCATCTACGCATCAAAACAAAATCAAATTGCACACTGACCGCAGTCAACTCTTTCAAATACTTGGGTATGTTGTTAGACCCCAATCTATCTTTTGGCCTCCACATAGAAATAATTGCATCTAAACTCTATCCAAAACTAGGTGCCCTGTACAGAAACAAATCCTGCCTCAGCCCTACAGTAAAGGAAAAGATTGCACAGCAAATGCTGATGCCAGTCATGGATTATGGGGATGTAGTATATGCACCTGCACCGCAAACTCACCTTAATAAACTTAATACACTGTATAACTCATTCTGCCGCTTTGTGCTACAATGTAACTACAAGGTCCACCATTGTGAAATGCTAAAAGAACTAAACTGGCTGTCGCTGGAATCCAGACGCACCCTCCATCTTTCCAGCCTTGTGTTTAAGAGCTTTTCTGGGAAGCTCCCACCCTAACTGAGCAGAATGCTCTCCCGGCTGTTCCCACCTCCCATAACCTCTGATCCAGTACCAGCACATTATTTAGTCTGCCTCCATACAAAAAGAAAGCAGCTCGATCCTCCTTTTCTTACAGAGCACCACAACTATTGAACCACCTCTCGCACACTTTAAAACCTTCCCCAAGCCTAAAATCCTTTAAGAGATCCCTCTCTGCATATCTCAAAACAGAATGCACCTGTCATGGTTGATTATATATTTCCTACCTGTTCTATGTTAAATTTTGCTTATATTATGTATTAATATTGCTTTTGTATTTTATTGTACCCTATTGTATCAATGCAATATTTTGTGGACCCAGGACATACTTGAAAACGAGAGAAATCTCAATGTATCCTTCCTGGTAAAATATTTTATAAATATATATATATATATATATATATATCTGTACACTAAAGACAGAGCATAGACATTGAAAATACAAAAATACATCATATTATATTAATATATTAATAAATTCTATGGGAATTGGGAGTTTAATTTCAGATTTCCTATGCTTTTTAACATATATATATATAGGAGTTGATCACAATCCTTGAGTAACAATTATCTAATGATTTTTTGTAACAAAGTTACCATAACAGTGTATTGGGATTTTCATAACAAATAATTTTGAAAAAACATTTGCAAAGGATTGTGATCGACTCTATAGTGTGCGGTTTGTGTATAGGATGTTAAAGAATGTTTGAAGTGCATAGCTTGTGTAGAGAGTTATATGTGTGTGTGTGTGTATTATCATTTATTTGTAGAGTGGCAACAGGTTCAGCAGTTATATATATATATATATATATATATATACAGTATATATATATATATATATATATATACATATACACAGTATCTCACAAAAGTGAGTAAACCCCTCACATTTTTGTAAATATTTTATTCTATCTTTTCATGTGACAACACTGAAGAAATAACACTTTGCTACAATGTAAAATAGTAAGTGCACAGCCTGTATAACAGTGTAAATTTGCTGTCCCCTCAAAATCACTCAACACACAGCCATTAATGTCTAAACCATTGGCAACAAAAGTGAGTACACCCCTAAGTGGAAATGTCCAAATTGGGCCCAATAAACCATTTTCCCTCCACGATATCATGTGACTTGTCAGTGTTACAAGGTCTCAGGTGTGAATGGGGAGCAGGTGTGTTAAATTTGGTGTTATCGCTCTAACACGCTATCATACTGGTCACTGGAAGTTCAACATGGCACCTCATGGCAAAGAACTTTCTGAGGATCTGAAAAAAAAAGAATTGTTTCTCTACATAAAGATGATCTAGGCTATAAGAAGATTGCTAAGACCCTGAAACTGAGCTGCAGCACAGTGGGCAAGACCATACAGTGGTTTCAAAGGACAGGTTCCACTCAGAACAGGCCTCATCATGGTCGACCAAAGAAGTTGAGTGTACATGCTCAGCGTCATATCCAGAGGTTGTCTTTGGGAAATAGACGTATGAGTACTGCCAGCATTACTGCAGAGGTTGAAGGGGTGGGGGCCAGCCTGTCAGTGCTTAGACCATACGCTGCACACTACAACAAATTGGTCTGCATGGCTGCTGTCCCAGAATAAAGCCTCTTCTAAAGATGATGCACAGGAAAGCATGCAATCAGTTGCTGAAGACAAGCAGACTAAGGACATGGATTACTGGAACCATGTCCTGTGGTCCGATGAGACTAAGATAAACTTATTTGGTTCAGATGGTGTCAAGAGTGTGTGGCAGCAACCAGGTGAGGAGTACAAAGACAAGTGTCTTGCCTACAGTCAAGCATGGTGGTGGGAGTGTCATGGTCTGGGCCTGCATTAGTGCTGCCAGCACTGGGGAGCTACAGTTCATTGAGGGAACCATAAATGCCAACATGTACTTTGACATACTGAAGCAGAGCATGATCCCCTCCCTTTGGAGACAGGGCCACAGGACAGTATTCCAACATGATAACGACCCCAAACACACCTCCAAGATGACCACTGTCTTGCTAAAGAAGTTGAGGGTAAAGGTGATGGACTGACCAAGCATGTCTCCAGACCTAAACCCTATTAAGCATCTGTGGGTAAACTTCAAACAGAAGGTGGGGGAGCGCAAGGTCTCTAGCATCCACCAGCTCCATGATGTTGTCATGGAGGAGTGGAAGAGGACTCCAGTTGCAACCTGTGAAGCTCTGGTGAACTGCATGCCCCAGAGGGTTAAGGCAGTGCTGGAAAATAATGGTGGCCACACAAAATATTGACACTTTGGGCCCAATTTGGACATTTCCACTTAGGCAACTCACTTTTGTTGCCAACGGTTTAGACATTAATGGCTGTGTGTTGAGTTATTTTGAGGGGAGAGCAAATTACACTGTTATACAGGCTGTACACTCACTACTTTACATTGTAGCAAAGTGTAATTTCTTCAGTGTTGCCACATGAAAAGATATAATAAAATACAGGGAGTGCAGAATTATACCCATATAATATATACCCATAATATATACCCATTTCAATTATTTATTTTTACCAGTGAAACCAATATAACATCTCAACATTCACAAATATACATTTCTGACATTCAAAAACAAAACAAAAACAAATCAGTGACCAATATAGCCACCTTTCTGTGCAAGGACACTCAAAAGCCTGCCATCCATGGATTCTGTCAGTGTTTTGATCTGTTCACCATCAACATTGCGTGCAGTAGCAACCACAGCCTCCCAGACACTGTTCAGAGAGGTGTACTGTTTTCCCTCCTTGTAAATCTCACATTTGATGATGGACCACAGGTTCTCAATGGGGTTCAGATCAGGTGAACAAGGAGGCCATGTCATTAGATTTTCTTCTTTTATACCCTTTCTTGCCAGCCACGCTGTGGAGTACTTGGACGCGTGTGATGGAGCATTGTCCTGCATGAAAATCATGTTTTTCTTGAAGGATGCAGACTTCTTCCTGTACCACTGCTTGAAGAAGGTGTCTTCCAGAAACTGGCAGTAGGACTGGGAGTTGAGCTTGACTCCATCCTCAACCCGAAAAGGCCCCACAAGCTCATCTTTGATGATACCAGCCCAAACCAGTACTCCACCTCCACCTTGCTGGCGTCTGAGTCGGACTGGAGCTCTCTGCCCTTTTCCACATGCTTCTTGCGACCCTGTTGACTATTTTGAATGAAACGCTTGATTGTTCGATGATCACGCTTCAGAAGCTTTGCAATTTTAAGAGTGCTGCATCCCTCTGCAAGATATCTCACTATTTTTGACTTTTCTGAGCCTGTCAAGTCCTTCTTTTGACCCATTTTGCCAAAGGAAAGGAAGTTGCCTAATAATTATGCACACCTGATATAGGGTGTTGATGTCATTAGACCACACCCCTTCTCATTACAGAGATGCACATCCCCTAATATGCTTAATTGGTAGTAGGCTTTCGAGCCTATACAGCTTGGAGTAAGACAACATGCATAAAGAGGATGATGTGGTCAAAATACTCATTTGCCAAATAATTCTGCACTCCCTGTATTTTCAAAAATATGAGGGGTGTACTTACTTTTGTGAGATACTATATATATATATATATATATATATATATATATATTTATTTATATATATATATATATATATATATATATATATATATATATATATATTAACATACATACATACACATACAAAACTGTACCAGTAGAAAGTTTTACCTATTTCTTGAACTCCTTGAATGGTTTTCCTTTATTATTACTAATTTCCCCAAGTGGAATTATTTAAAGTATACCTTACATTTTAACTAAATCTCCAATGGTGTCAATCACCAGCAACAAAAGTTGGAACCAATAATCTCATATTTGGACTCATTAGAGGAAAGGACAGTCTGGTATCTATTGGTTGTGCTCACTGGACAAAGTAATTTGTCACCTTCAGTAGTGGCTTCTCTGCAGCATTTCTACCACAAATGCCTGAATTATGCGGTTTCTAATATGAGTTGTTGTTTTCGGAGGCTGTTGACCCTAACGTTATGCTGTACTGCAGAGGTAACTCTTGCTCTGCATTTCCTGTGTGATCCTCTTGAGAGCCTGTTTTATTATAGAAATTAATGTTTTTTGCCACTGCGCCTGAAAAAAACTTTCAATGTTGTTGAAACTGTATTGACTCACTGACTTTCATTTCTTAACTGACTGATGAAGTGTGTAATTTTTCTTTGCTAAGTCAAGCTGTTCTTGTCATATTATGGACTGCTAAAAAATAGTAATGGTCTTCTACCAAATAGGGCTATTTAATGCACAATCTACTTTATCACAGTTCTATGATCATTTAATCATTGTGATTCAACATTCTCAATGTCACTGAAGCTCTAAATGGAAACTATTTGTTGGAGGTGTGTTTAAAAAAATTAAAGGGACACTGAACCCAATTTTTTTCATTCATGATTCAGATAGAGCATGACATTTTAAGCAACTTTCTAATTTACTTCTATTATCAATTTTCTTAGTTCTATTGCTATCTTTATTTGAAAAAGAAGGCATCTAAGCTTTTTTTCTTGGTTTAGGACTCTGGGCAGCACTTTTTTATTGGTGGATGAATTTATCCACCAATCAGCAAGGACAACCGAGGTTATTCACCAAAAATGGGTCGGCATCTAAACTTACATTCTTGCATTTCAAATAAAGATACCAAGAGAATAAAGACAATTTGATAACAGGAGTAAATTAGAAAGTTGCTTAAAATGTCATGCTCTATCTGAATCACGAAAGAAAAAAATTGGGTTCAGTGTCCCTATAAATGTTTTTAATCAAAATGTAAGTTTTGCAAAGAAATTCATACAAATGCACATAAGTTACAATTTATATTTGTGCACAAAACTAATCTTAAATAAATAAAACATAATATTTTAGACATTTAAATGTGTGTCCAAACTTTTGACTGGTAGGGTAGATACATAATACACACACATGCAACAGATAAAAGGACGATGCCACTAAGAATGTCTTTTAACATATATATTTTAAACATTTCTATCATAAAAACCCCTTCTAGGTCTAAATCTATCTGCATGCCATATTTGATATATGTGTGTATATATATATATATATATATATATATATATATATATATATATAGTTCTCCTTTATTATTACTAATTTCCCCAAGTGCAATTATTTAAAGTATACCTTACATTTTAACTAAATCTCCAATGGTGTCACTCACCAGCAACAAAAGTTGGAACCAATAATTTCCACTTAGGCAACTCACTTTTGTTGCCAACGGTTTAGACATTAATGGCTGTGTGTTGAGTTATTTTGAGGGGACAGCAAATTACACTGTTATACAGGCTTTACACTCACTACTTTACATTGTAGCAAAGTGTAATTTCTTCAGTGTTGCCACATGAAAAGATATAATAAAATATTTTCAAAAATATGAGGGGTGTACTTACTTTTGTGAGATACTGTATATATACAGGGAGTGCAGAATTATTAGGCTAGTTGCATTTTTGAGGATTAATTTTATTATTGAACAACAACCATGTTCTCAATGAACCCAAAAAACTCATTAATATCAAAGCTGAATAGTTTTGGAAGTAGTTTTTAGTTTGTTTTTAGTTATAGCTATTTTAGGGGGATATCTGTGTGTGCAGGTGACTATTACTGTGCATAATTATTAGGCAACTTAACAAAAAACAAATATATACCCATTTCAATTATTTATTTTTACCAGTGAAACCAATATAACATCTCAAAATTCACAAATATACATTTCTGACATTCAAAAACAAAACAAAAACAAATCAGTGACCAATATAGCCACCTTTCTTTGCAAGGACACTCAAAAGCCTGCCATCCATGGATTCTGTCAGTGTTTTGATCTGTTCACCATCAACATTGCGTGCAGCAGCAACCACAGCCTCCCAGACACTGTTCAGAGAGGTGTACTGTTTTCCCTCCTTGTAAATCTCACATTTGATGATGGACAACAGGTTCTCAATGGGGTTCAGATCAGGTGAACAAGGAGGCCATGTCATTAGATTTTCTTCTTTTATACCCTTTCTTGCCAGCCACGCTGTGGAGTACTTGGACGCGTGTGATGGAGCATTGTCCTGCATGAAAATCATGTTTTTCTTGAAGGATGCAGACTTCTTCCTGTACCACTGCTTGAAGAAGGTGTCTTCCAGAAACTGGCAGTAGGACTGGGAGTTGAGCTTGACTCCATCCTCAACCCGAAAAGGCCCCACAAGCTCATCTTTGATGATACCAGCCCAAACCAGTACTCCACCTCCACCTTGCTGGCGTCTGAGTCGGACTGGAGCTCTCTGCCCTTTACCAATCCAGCCACGGGCCCATCCATCTGGCCCATCAAGACTCACTCTCATTTCATCAGTCCATAAAACCTTAGAAAAATCAGTCTTGAGATATTTCTTGGCCCAGTCTTGACGTTTCAGCTTGTGTGTCTTGTTCAGTGGTGGTCGTCTTTCAGCCTTTCTTACCTTGGCCATGTCTCTGAGTATTGCACACCTTGTGCTTTTGGGCACTCCAGTGATGTTGCAGCTCTGAAATATGGCCAAACTGGTGGCAAGTGGCATCTTGGCAGCTGCACGCTTGACTTTTCTCAGTTCATGGGCAGTTATTTTGCGCCTTGGTTTTTCCACACGCTTCTTGCGACCCTGTTGACTATTTTGAATGAAACGCTTGATTGTTCGATAATCACGCTTCAGAAGCTTTGCAATTTTAAGAGTGCTGCATCCCTCTGCAAGATATCTCACTATTTTTTACTTTTCTTAGCCTGTCAAGTCCTTCTTTTGACCCATTTTGCCAAAGGAAAGGAAGTTGCCTAATAATTATGCACACCTGATATAGGGTGTTGATGTCATTAGACCACACCCCTTCTCATTACAGAGATGCACATCACCTAATATGCTTAATTGGTAGTAGGCTTTCGAGCCTATACAGCTTGGAGTAAGACAACATGCATAAAGAGGATGATGTGGTCAAAATACTAATTTGCCTAATAATTCTGCACTCCCTGTATATATATATATATTTATTTTTATATATATATATATATATATATATATATATATATATATATATATAAATTAACATACATACATACACATACAAAACTGTACCAGTAAAAAGTTTTACCTATTTCTTGAACTCCTTGAATGGTTTTCCTTTATTATTACTAATTTCCCCAAGTGCAATTATTTAAAGTATACCTTACATTTTAACTAAATCTCCAATGGTGTCACTCACCAGCAACAAAAGTTGGAACCAATAATCTCATATTTGGACTCATTAGAGGAAAGGACAGTCTGGTATCTATTGGTTGTGATCACTGGACAAAGTAAATGTCTCCTTATTTGTCACCTTCAGTAGTGGCTTCTCTGCAGCATTTCTACCACAAATGCCTGAATTATGCGGTTTCTAATATGAGTTGTTGTTTTCGGAGGCTGTTGACCCTAACGTTATGCTGTACTGCAGAGGTAACTCTTGCTCTGCATTTCCTGTGTGATCCTCTTGAGAGCCTGTTTGATTATATAAGTTAATGTTTTTTGCCACTGCGCCTGAAAAAAACTTTCAATGTTGTTGAAACTGTATTGACTCACTGACTTTCATTTCTTAAATGACTGATGAAGTGTGTAATTTCTCTTTGCTAAGTCAAGCTGTTCTTGTCATATTATGGACTGCTAAAAAATAGTAATGGTCTTCTACCAAATAGGGCTATTTAATGCACAATCTACTTTATCACAGTAGTATGATCATTTAATCATTGTGAGTCATCATTCTCAATGTCACTGAAGCTCTAAATGGAAACTATTTGTTGGAGGTGTGTTTAAAAAAATTAAAGGGACACTGAACCCAATTTTTTTCATTCATGATTCAGATAGAGCATGACATTTTAAGCAACTTTCTAATTTACTTCTATTATCAATTTTCTTAGTTCTCTTGCTATCTTTATTTGAAAAAGAAGGCATCTAAGCTTTTTTTCTTGGTTTAGGACTCTGGGCAGCACTTTTTTATTGGTGGATGAATTTATCCACCAATCAGCAAGGACAATAATGTTTGTGTGTGTGTGCATGTGTGTGTGTTGTGTGTCTGTAAGTGTATGGATGAATATATTAATGTGACAATTTGTCCAAGTCATACCTCATAGGGTTTAGGTCTGGAGACATGCTAAAAACATCACTCTTTAAAGATGTTTAGTATAGTGAGCCTACTCAAATATTTCAATTTACGTGATGCAGAAACTAACATCAAACTCCAAGAAATTTGTGCTCAAACAAGGCTGATACAAAACAGTATCCTTTTCAATCTCTTTAATTCTGTAAAGTGGTTGGTATTTCAACCTTCAGGATCAATGGACACTATCAGATTAGAGGGACCTTGCTGAGTAAACAAATGGAGAGCATGGATTATTAGTGCCACTCTATTGCCTCTCCCTATGCTTCGCATTCAGTGTTCTAAGTTAGTTTTGTATTGTGTCATTCTATTATGCACAATCTGCACAACTAGGATGCTTTTTTTGCATTTTTCTTTTCGTTCACTCTTTTGTTTACCAAAACCTTTCTGCTGAATGAACACGAACCTTATCAGGGCATCAAGTTTTAAAAGAAGATCTGTACCCAGAACATGCCTTAAGTTAGAAGAGACTATCTACTATACTCAATACATTTAAATACTATAATACATTTAGAACCTGAAGGTGCATGAAACACTTTGAAACTGTTAAATAAAATGTTTGTATATAGTAAAAAAAATCATTGCAAAATAGTTTCATTATTAATTTGCCCCCCTTTTCTGCAATCTAAAGAGATATGAAACCCACATTTTTTCTTTCATGATTCAGATAGACCATGTGATTTTAAGCAACTTTCTAATTTTACTCCCATTAACAATTTATCTTTATTCTCTTGGTATCTTTATTTGAAATTTTGAAGCTTAGGAGCCTGCCCATTTTTTGTTCAGGCAGGGTAGTGCATGCTGATTGGTAGTTAAATGTAAACCATCCGCTATATGTAGAAATATGTATTTATGAAAAAATAGAACATATTCTTCGAATGTAAAATAACTATATTTTCATTCTGCGTTAGCGCATTTGAGAATATGCAATAGGGTTTGTGTGTGAATAGGGTGTTTTTTTGCGCCATTGACTTTTATAGGGAATAGGATATTGTGCAAGCAATATTCTAAGTTCGGCTTTTTACATGCGTTGGGTTGGCGTGCAAGTGAAAACAGCTTACTTTCAGCTCATTTTACGAGCACAACCCAACGCGCACAATAAGCTTAATTCTAGCACAGTTAATGCTTGAGCAGGAGCATTAAATAGCGCTCTACTTGTAATCTTGCCCAAATATATTGTTAATCTGTCATTTGGAGATGGCTTATGACAAAAGAGGAGCTAACCGCAAGTATTACCTGTGTTAGCTGTGTATGGAATATGAACAGTAGTACTGAAAACAAATAGCATTGTATACAGGGGAGGTTTGAATTGCCAATGATCCCCTGCGCAAGTATGTGATTCTGGAGGGGTGTTATTTTGTTGGAAGAGTGCCATAAATGCAGCAGAAATAGTAAATATTTCCTCAAATGATATAGTTGTGGTGAAAAAAAAAAAATCCCTTTTAATAGGTCCTAATTTTAGTTTTTAATGATATGAAATAACCACAAAGTTAAACAATATAAACAAATCAGTAACTATTAATTTTTCCATTTATAAAAAAAAACACTTCAAAATTAGACTTTCATGTTGGAACAGACCGAACTGATAAATTTAGAAACAAATATTATACAGAGAATAAATAAACAGATAGAAATACTCAATATCCTTGACCTCCTGTATAAAAAAAAAAATGCTTGTTATCAAACACATCTCGTCTTGCCTTCATATAAATGTATGAGTCCTTTCAGCGAAATAAAATAGAAGGAAATTAACTGACTACTAAGCTGGTGTGGTTTCATCCTAAAAATAAGATATAATTGATAATGCGTCATAAGCAGCTGCGAGTACTCTTATCTAGTTTATTTAATTCTGCTTCACTATTTGATTTCTTTTTTTAAGCTTGGTAATGCTGTTATAGTGAACAACATGTAAAGATTTAAAAAAAATAAAAAATGTTCCACAAAAATCTGTCATGTAACTGTTACCTGCGGGGGGGTTTGCAGCAAAAAGACAATTTTTAACAAGGGCTGATTTATTTGTGTGCAGTGGAAGGTTTCCACAGTAGGAGGAAGTTCACCCATCAACCATATTTCTTGTGTGTCGCTCTAGTGCATTGTTTCAGTTGGGAAACCAAAAGCAGAAAAGTAAAATATTCCTCATCTCAAAAAAATATACTATATCAATTTCAAAGACAGTACAATGACCGTATTTTATCATTTTGCCTGCATCTTATCAGTAAGCTAAGATGCAAGGAGCAAAGAGATGCACACAAAATACAAATATTTCTATCTTTGTTATAGACCTTTTTTATTTTTCTTCTGGCAACTATCACAGTTTGTTTAAAATCTGTGTGAGTTTATATCTGGCAAGTGGCTGTACTAGACCAGCTTTTCTAGCCAATAGCTTGATTGATGTATAGAAACCTGTAGGAGCTAAATGACTATTATGTGGCTTTTATGCCAAGTGACACTAAACCTCCATTCCTGAAGGACTATAATTTTAGAGAAAAGGATATCAGTGTAAGTAATTGTGTACAATAAAGTCTTATGAAATAGTGTACAAAAGAAAATGAAGAATGTGAAAAGAGAAAACACAGTATGGGCTAGAGCAAATGTTTTATTTAATAATATGGTTAATACAGCTGTCCAGTAATAGTGTGTTAATTTATTTGCTTGTAATTAAAGCTGTCATGATATAATAGGATGGAATAGAGACAAATGTTATGCTCTGTATTAACATGCATATGACTCCATTAGAAGTATGCTTTTGTGCGTATCTGCTAGCACTCATATTACAAGTTGAAAGTAAACTGTTTTCGCCTCGCACACTAATGTGTCACGCGTAAAAACGAACTTACAATATCTTGAGCACAATAACTCTTTTCTCCCATAGAAGACAATGGAGCAAATAAACCCTAACACCCTACTCGCACGCAAACCCGATTGCATATTCTCAGGTGCGCTAACCCAACATGAAAATATGAATATTTCAGATTCCAGTGTTTTTCACATAGAAGAATATGTTCTATTTATTCATAAATACATATTTCTAAATATATCTGATGGTATTTTGGTAAAATGTATATCTATATCTATCTATATACATGATTATATATACAGTATGTGTATAAATAATGTGTGTGTGTATATATATATATATATATATATAGGAATATCTTTTTATAAATAGATAGAGAATATTCTGCTATCTGCAGAACATTGGAATGTGAAATATTTACACTAATTACACTGTTTAATACTTTATTAAATATGAATATTGCATAAATATGTTTTTACATGTTTTCATCTACTTAACTGCAAAGGGCTCCAATGCACTTATATACAGTATATGTGTGTACATATGTATTATGTGTTTATATGTGTATATATATATATATCTCTGTAAAAACATATATACACAAATAATTATATAAAAAAAACATATCTACACACACACACACACACACACATATATATATATATATACATATATATATATATATATATATATATACACACATATATATACATATATATATATATCTATACAGACATACTGTACCTCAGCGATATTGCATGTTTGGTTCAAGACCACCACAATAAAGTGAGTCACACTCATTTTTTTGTTTCACAGTTCATATAAAAGTTATATTTACACTGTACTGTAGTCTATTAAGTGTGCAATAGCATTATGTATAAAAATACATTATTGCTAAAAAATGCTAACCATCATCTAAACCTTCAGTAAGTCATAATCTTTTTGCGAGTGGTGTATATATATATAGGTGTATATATGTGTATTCATGTGTATTTATGTGTTTATATGTGTATATATGTTGGAAAAATGGCAGCACTAGACTTACTCGACACAGGGTTGTCACAAACCTTCAATTTGTAAAAAAAAAAGCAATATCTGCGAAGCTCAATAAAGCAAAGCGCAATAAAGCAAGGCATGCCTGTATACACACATACATATACATATTTAGGTATGTGTATATGTATGTATCTCTATGTTAAAGCCCTTTGCCTGAGCTTTTTTTTTTATAACACCTGAGACCTCATATCTTTGAGCCCTTATAACTTTTTTGTGCAATATTTTTTTTAAAATAATTTTATTAGATGGTGTTATTTTGAATGTAACTGTACTCTCCAATTCATTTTTGATGTGTTTTATGACAATTTTTTGTTTTGCAAAACAGTTAACCAGAGCTTTTTAACGAGAGCGTGTTTACTTTCCACTTGTAATACGATCTAAAAATCTGAAACACACTAACACCCGCAATAAACCCCTTATCGATTGCACGTAACTGTTAGCGCTCCACAAACTGAATCTCAATCTAGCTGAAAATATATTTAAGGTCCAAATTATCCCTCGCTAGCTATCTTGTTAGATATCTTGCTAGTTATCTAGCTAGCTGTCTCTGGTATATTGTATTTTATTATTTAGTCACCCTACAACAGATAATTGGGAAAACCCTATTTTATACTAGAAAATCGATCTATAGATAAGGCCTCTGCTCCCTTTTTTATAAATATGGCACCAATTTGCACATTTCTTGTGCTACTGGAAACTCTGTTAAAAATTGAGATAGAGATTGTCACTAAGGGGTCAAATTATCAATTTATGAAGGCTCGCCGGAAACAGAAGTTATGAAGCAGCGGTCTAAAGACCGCTGCCCATAACTTGTCCGCCTGCACTGAGGTGGCGGACAGAAATCAACCTGATCGAATACGATTGGGTTTATTGACAATTGGGGGGCGGTATTGTACCAGCAGTTCACAAGAATATGCTGTCAGCATTTATCGATGAGCGGCGGACATGATACGCTACATTGTATCATGTTTGTCCGCACTATAATAAATATACCCCTAAATATCAAAGGGCCAATTTACCAATGTCTGGTGGACAATTAACTTTGCACAAGCAGTTCTGGTGAACTGCTTGTGCAATGCCGCCCCCTGCAGATTTGCGGCCAATAGGGGGGTGTCAATCAGCCCGATCCTATAGGATCGGGAGGATTGATGTCCGCAGCCTCAGAGGCAGTGGACCAGTTAAGGAGCAGCAGTCTTAAGACCGCTGCTTCATAACTGCTGTTTCCGGCAAGCCTGAAGGCTCACATGGAAATGGGGGCATCAAGAGCCATTCGGCTCTTGATAAATTGGCCCCAAAATGTCTCACTACTATGTTTTTCATAAATTCACTCAACTTTAAATCTACCTTATAGCTGAAAAGTGTGTAAATTAAGTATTTTCCTTTAATAGAAAAATTATTTATTACTTTATGGATGATGGCAATCAATTCTATTATGTTTAGATATTTATCAATGAAATGTTTTTATGGAAGTATGTTTTCGCACCTATCTTGCTGTTATAGTGCTGTTAATATTATTTTATTGTTATTTTTACTGTCATTTATCTTTAGTGAAAACAACCTTTTAAAACATAATGTATTTTAGCCTTTTTATGATATGAATTTTATTGAAGTTCTTTACGGATATTTGATTTTCAATGTGCAATTCAAAATCTAATCAAATATATTATGAATTTTACGTGTTAATACATTTTCCCTTAACTAAAATGGCTTCAGATATGTCTTAGACCGGTTTCAAAGAGAGGTAGGTCTTAGGGATCCTTAATTAAGATGCTATGGTGGTTCCAGTGGGCAGCCTCTGACGAAGTAGGGGAAACCCTATGAAACGCGTAAGGCCACGCCCACCGCATCACGTCATCACGTCATCCACTCCAGCATTCGCAAGCAGCCAGCTTTGTACTTGCGAAACAGCTGTTTGAGTATTGAGCGTGGTGGTAGCTATACGAAACTTTGTTTTTCAATCAACTGTTTGTTTTTATAATACGGATCATTTTAATTGATTTAGGGATGGTACCGGGACTTGAGGAGTCACTGCAATCTGTGAGTGGAAACCTCTATGGCTATAGTGAGACACATATACCAGATTTCCAGACCAAGTGGGCTGCATTTGAGAGCTGCAGCTATTTTGCCTTAAGAGACCCATGAGCTGATCCCCAGTGCTTTAACCATACCTCACACGTTTGAGGTTCTATTTTGTGAGTGAGAAATTGTATTGTTTAATAAAATCTGTTAGTAACTTACATATTACACTTAGAAGGGATGCGCCCTGATTCTGTTCTTTTTCTTTTTCTGTAGTTAATCCAGTCTCCAGAACTGTGTATCAGTGGTGGCAGCAACCCATTTATGTGATTTGTGAAAAGAATCTTTTGAAATTTTGGTGTCAATCACCAGACACATATCCTTTTTTTGTTACACTTGATGTTCAATTACTGTGAGGATTGGTGTAGAGTGTGGGGCGCTTTTTAATGGTGTGTTGTATTATTACTTTATGCACTCACAAATAATTGCCAGGTAATTTTTTCATTCCTCATATGACCTATTAAGAATTTGGAGTTTTTGCACTTTGAACCACAGTTTTTGAGTGTGTAAAGAAAAAGACTGAAATCCAACAGGACAGCTTGCATTTATTTCAGGAAGGAACTAGCTTCCCTTTTGCTTTCTAAACAGAATCTCATTTATCAAAGCCAGAATATGAAAACAGAGTAATAAATGCTTACGCATTTCACTGCAAACATCCATGCTTTCTAATGCCATAGATATATTCAATCAGCAAAAAAACAACAACCATATTTATATCTAAATAAGGTACTAGGGTTACAGTGTATACTGGGGAATCCTCTTCTGATATTGATAGCAAAACCTTAAATATAAATTTCAGTGCTAACAAAAATATTACTTACTTTGTCATACCCTTATAGCATATGGATGGAGAAGTTTTAAAATAAGAATTATATTAGTGTTACCAAGGCAAAGATACAAGACATTTTTAAACCTTCCTAAACCTTATCAAAGTATATAGAAGTTCTGTCTACAACTTTATATTTAGTAATGGTAGATAATGGCAAACTACATTTTCTTCACCTCAAAGGGAATTAGGGGTGGGCATTCTGAAGACACACTATATAAATAAGTTATCTCATAACTGAAATGGAACCAACATATATATTTATTCTAATATTTGTTTAGGGTTCAGAGCATCGATGCATCCTTGGCATCTATGCTCCTCCAACTCGTATAACTCCAATAAAATAGCAGCACTTATATTAATAAAAATCATTGAAACATTATAAACATTTAAAAAAACAGGCAATGCTAGAAAAAAATTGTAATGAAAGGCACACAATGACCCAATGCATATGCGTTTAGTGTGGCCCCCACACGTGTTCACTGCAGTGATAGTTCATTGGAGTTATATGAGTGAATACCAGGGGTGCATTGTGGGTTGGAGTGTTGAGCAGAGACATGACTTCCAGCACCCAAATGCTCTATGTGTTGCAGAAACTTGTGCTGTCTCTGAAGGCACACAGGGAACAAACCTCCTAATAATATATGAGCACTACAGTATCATTAAGATGTGTTGTATCTGAGGTTCACCCTAATACATACACAAGCAAATCAGAAGTTATTAAAAGCATACCAGTGAGGTTTTATTGTTATTTTCTGTTTTTATTTTATTTGTTTATTTCTTTATTTTTTACAAATAGAAATTGACTGAAATGTCTCCTGATCAAAATCTATTTTACTGTACATCTACTTAAATATGGGAGAAGTACTTCTGCAGAAAAAAAATGTTTACAGCAGCTATTTTTATCAACTCAGATATGTAGTTTACCGACACAGCATGAGCTTCAAACAACTAATATGAGCCAATGTCGTATTGCTCTTGACAGATGAAAATTTTATTCATCATGGAATCTATAACTTCATTTGCAATAATTCATATACTCTTGTAGTACTAGTAGAAAAATTATAATAGACCAAAAAACTTTATTTATCATGAGCTTTAGTATAACTGGTATAAATATTGTTGCAAAAAGGAATAATATGTTTTATGAATGTTTAAAATCTCAATGACACAATGTTAACCGGAACGTTTTCCCCAATCTCACTGACAAAGAAGGTTGTTATTGAATAACAGACAGTTCCTTAATGCTATAAAAAAAAAACAAATAAATATTAAATGAGGTCAATAGCTTATTAGTTAATTCTATTCATGAGTATGCCATAAATCCATTAATAAAAATTGAACTGTCAGTATTTACAACAAGCATCTTAAACCCATGCCAACTGGTGAAATCCTAAATCTTAATCAGCTTTAGTTTTATCCTGATTTGTAGAGATTTTACTGGCATCAAATCCAAGAATAGGGAGTAATGTCAGACTGTTTGACTACAGCACAAAAATATGAAATAACACTTTTTACAAATAGAGGACATTTTACATAGAAGTAAAGATTTTGAGAATGTAGAAGAATCAATAAGCCCATTTAATTTGTCTATTTCTTTTCTACTAAAAAAAGCTCACATTGACATTATCTCAACCTTATGTATGACCCAGGCAGAAATCCTTTTCTTGCAATACCAATTCCCTGGGAAAGGCAATAGTTGTTTCTGCAGCCCTTACTGCAAATTGCTGACTCTTACTTTTTTTTTTTTTTTTTTTAGAAAAAGCTTCCTTCTGAACATTGTCAGATCTATTAAAAGAACTTTACTAAATTCATGTTATTGTTTTCTGTCCTTGCAATGTGTTATGTTCTGCCATATAGAACTAAAGTCATGTGACTTTGAATCTGTTTCTTAATCTCTCTTCTGGTAGTTTAAAATCACCAAGGACTAATCCGACCAGGGTGACAGACAGTGAGCGTTGTTGCAGAAACAGCTGTTCTTACAATGATAAATGCTGGCAGCATGATGTTGCCCACTTTTCAATCACTTTGCAATCATGGGAAGACAGGCTCCAAAGTTGGGATCCTTGGATCCTTATTTATCTGGTCAGTATTTGATAAATAGTTCAGCATATGCATATTTAAAAATAAAAAGCATCTCCATCTAAAATATAATGACTTCAGTTATTCTTAAAAAAAACTAAATTATCTGGTACAATAAAGATCTAGAACACATTAGTCCCATTCTGAACAAAACAAAACTATTTTGCTCTTAAAAAATAACTGTTATAGTTTCTGTTACAATAAAGTTAATACATAAAGATGACTTGTCCTAGATAGACTCCCCAAAAGTCTAATGACATTATAACCACATTAAGACCAATGGCTCCATTTATTAAGTAGCTTTGGAGCCCTTGAGGTGCATGCTTGCTCATGTAAGTTAAGAAGCAGCAACTGTAAGACCCCAGCTTCTTAACCTCTCCACCACCTCAGAGAAGGGGGACTTAAAACACCCCAGATTAATATGTATGGGAGGTTTTACAAGCCCTGTTCTTCTTGTGCAATTAGTTGCACAAAAGCAGGGGGTGAATGCCCATCCTTTTCACCAAGCACTGGTGGTCAGGTTCCCAGGTTTGCCCACTCATCATTAAGGGGACAAGAAAGTCAAAAACCACTTTCACGATTTAGAAAGAACATGTAGTTTTGAGACACTTTCCATTTTACTGTCATTTTAAAAATGGTCACAGTCTTTTTATATTCACACTTTTGGAGGCACTGATTCCTACTGAGCATGTGCACAAGCTCACAGGGTGTATGTATACTAGTCTGGGATTGGTTGATGTCTATCACATGATACAGGGGGCTGGAAAATGGGAGAAAAAATACATTTGCAAGAAAAAATCTACTGCTTATTTGAAATTCAGAGTAAGTGCCACTGCATTGCCTTTTTATTATGCACTTCTTAATTATGTAATTCTAATGTATTTAGTGGTCCTTTAAATGGGGCCCATAAAATAATTTATCTGCAAGGCAATAGAGTTTTGTTTATTTCTTGCTGTGACAAAGTCACTGTTGATAAAATAAAGTGAAATACAGAATAGTACAAAGAAAGAAATTAATACTTCAAAAAAGATATTTAAATTACATTTTAAATCAGCTTAGTTTGTGACAAGTAGTTCACTCTGACTTTACTTAAAGGGCCAGTAAACCCACAAAATAATGTTATATAATTGCTCATAGTGCAGAATTATATAACATCAGCTTAGCGCCATATTTCTACCTTAAAATATTTCAGTGAAAAATTGCTACGAAAGTTACTTTTATAGTACGCCGCTCCTGGCTCTACTGAGCGGGTCTGTTTGTTTTCCCTAAGCGCATCGGGCACACTGTCTATTCACAGCCGGCCCGATCGCGCCATTAAACTCAATGTAACTCGCTCCCGCTCTGGTCTGGTAGCAGGAGCGAGCTACATAGAGTTTAATGGAGTGATTGGGCCGGCTGTGAATAGACAGCGTGTCCGATGCGCTTAGGGAAAACAAACAGAGCCGCAACGAAGAGCCAGGAGTGGTGTACTGTAAAAGTAACTTTCGTAGCAATCTTTCACTGAAATCTTTTAAAGGTGGAAAGATGGCGCTAAGCTGATGTTATATAATTCTGCACTATGTGCAGAATTATATAACAGTATATAGGACCACACAACGTGTTAGTGGGTCTCCAATGAAGGAGGTGCGCCTACTTTGTGTGACTCTCTATAATAACAATCAGCTGGGGTGTATAGTGGATACTGGAAGTATTGATATAAAATTGAGAGATCTATATGTTAATATATATCAAAGGCTATTGTATATCAAAGGCTATTATATGAGATATTGTAAAAAATATTGTAAAATAACAAGAAATAAGACTTATAATAAAGTATAATATACTTAGATATAAAAACAGTCCTTAAGTGCAGTTCCTAATGTGATAAATGTCCAGCAGGGCGTTCTGCCCAATTAGATGGTCTTCTTAGTGTTTGTACATCAGATAAGGCAATAGATATAGCTGTTCTCTCCACAAACCAATAGAATAAAGCACGTCCTAAAAGACAAAAAGAGAGGCGCTCTTGGTGCAGATAATCCTAGACCAAATGTGATATCATCAGTAATTGTAGGTGTATCGGTACTCACAAATATAGTTGCATATACAGTGCAATAATGTGCAGGCCGATGCTTTAGAGCCGCTCAGCTGACTCTCCCCTGGCTATTCCGTTCAGGAACCAGAAACACTAATACCATTCAGGTGATAGAATAGCACTCCTGATATATGATCCTGTGTGATTGATTGGCTAGTAGAAAGCAAGTCTGTAAGAAATCGCCAAGAAGGTCTGATGCTGGCCTCTGCCTTATTGAATGAAGGTCACCTTCAACCTGAAATTATTGCAGCACCCAAATTACACTGGTAGATTTTTCCTGGGAATTTCCTGAGTCAGGAGATCAGTGAGCAAGGGCCACTGAAAGAGCCCAGCCTGCCTCTACCAGTGTAATTTGGGTGCTGCAATAATTTCAGGTTGAAGGTGACCTTCATTCAATAAGGCAGAGGCCAGCATCAGACCATCTTGGCGATTTCTTACAGACTTGCTTTCTACTAGCATCTAAACCCCCTAATCTAACACCCCCTAAATTACCCAAAATAAAACCAACCTTACCTGAAAAATAAAACTTAACCTTACCTAATAAAAACCCAGCTTTCATTACAGAAAATCAAAATCCTGCCATTAAAGAAAGATTATTTTATTTTTACCAAGAACAAAAAAAACCTTATGCCTATTCTAAAACTAAAGCCCCTCTTATACTTATACTAAACTATAGCAATAGCCCTTAAAATGGCTTTTTGTAGGGCATTGCCCTAAATTAATTTAGCTCTTAAAAAAAAAAAACCCTCAAAAAAAAAAATACTCTTAAAATAACCATGAAAAGGACATTTGGCTGGGCATTGCCTTTAGCAAGACATTAAAGGGACATAATGCTAAATCACTTGAAACTGATGCAGTATAACTGTAAAAAGCTGACAGGAAAATATCACCTGAGCATCTCTATGTAAAAAAGGAAGATATTTTACCTCACAATTTCCTCAGCTCAGCAGAGTAAGTTCTGTGTAAAAAGTTATACTCAGCTGCTCCCAGCTGCAGGTAAAAAAATTAAAAAAAATGAAGAAATGAACAGCAGCCAATCAGCATCAGCAGTGCTGAGATCATGAACTCTTACTGTGATCTCATGAGATTTGACTTAACTCTCATGAGATTTCATAGTAAGCTTCCTTTACCTGATTGGTGAAATAATATGAGAGTGCATGATGCTAGTCCCTTCAGATGTCCCAGGACAGACACACTAAAATGCTGCTTAGAAATCCTTTACAATGGGAGGTGGCTACTGAGGAACTTTTGAGGTAAAATATCTTTCTTTTTTACATAGAGATGTTCAGGTGATATTTTCTAATCAGCTTTTTACAGCTATGCTGCATCACTTTCAAGTGTTTAAACATTTGGGTATTATGGCCCTTTAAGCTTTTTTTGCTGCCCAAAAAAAAAACTATTTTAAAAAAATCCACCCAAAGAAATCCTATCACTATACCACAAAGATTATACTCACCAATGTTGAATCCAGCTCTTACGTGGTGGCATCGCTCCATCTTCATCCCGGGGGTGGTCCATCTTCATCCTGGGGGCAGTTTTCTATCTTCATCCCAGCGGATAGCCAATTACTGATGATATCACATTTGGTCTAGGATTATCTGCACCAAGAGCGCCTCTCTTTTTGTCTTTTAGGACGTGCTTTACAGAATTATATAACGTTATTTTGTGGGTTTACTGGCCCTTTAAGGTAAAGTAAATAAATAGATAATAAACAAAAATGAAAAATGAAAAACAAAGGAAAAAATAAAATAAAATCTTTCCTGTTAAGTGCCTTCAGCAGGACTATATAAATATCTAGTAATATATAATTAAAGTTGCTAGGTGAAAAAAAACAACAAAAAAACCAATACAATATTGGATGACTAATACAGACATCCAGCAGTCGGTTTGTGATTTTTAATATCCAATCTTTTATTGAAACATGATAATTGCTATCCAGTGTATTCAAACAACTGTTGTTTTTATTATACTGTTTATTAAACCAAAACAGCATCAGCTTTTTTCAAAATATATTTCCATTATACTTTATAGCTTAGAAGAGTAGTGGGTTTCAGACTGCACTAAGCTATCATTTTCAGTGTGTTTTGTTCAAATTGCAGCTTAGCAAAAGTCAGCAATACATATTGAACTGTGAGAAACACTATTTAATAGAGCTAAAACAATAAGATTGATATCAAGCCTTGAGAAAGACCCATCCTAAATCTGTTGTTAAGTCTTTCTAAAGGATTTTAATTGACCCCAATATTAAATTACAGTGCTGAAGATGTATTATTTTATCACTTCATGTAAAAAATTCAGCAATTTTTCATTTTGCATATTTATACCTGCACATTAATGGAGTTGCTAGTTATGAAAATCCTTACAAAAGACTAATAATGTTTTAATCCCAGTTTTAAATAGTATCATAATTAATAACCAGTACTGTCTACAACACAGCCTATATAGGGCTGTTTCTGAAGTATATCATCCTGGTTCAATCCAAAAGATTAGCCCATGAAAATATTAAGACATTCACCTATGGATGAGAGCTTTACACAATTAAATCTACACATACACTTTCACCTCTGTCCTTCGTATCAGTAGAGTTGCAGCTATTTCACTACAAGCATAGTGGACAGAGGTTTTGCTTATGGTCTTCACCATCAATAATTTACAGCTATTATTCAGTTGTCCCTATTAATTTAATAAGAAAATCTGAATTTTCTACTCTTTCATTTTCTTAGTCAAATGATAACATTACAAAATACAGACTATTAAAGGGACAGTAGACCCATTTTTTTCTTTAATGATTCAGATAGAGCTTGCAATTTTAGGCAACTTTCTAATTTACTCCTATTATATTTCTTTCATCATTTTCTTGCTATCTTTATTTAAAAAGCAAGAATGTAAAGCTTAGGAGCCGACCCATTTTTGGTTCAGAACGCTTGCTTATTGGTGGCTCCTAAGCTTTACATTCCTGCTTTTTAAATAAAGATAGCTATAGAATGAATAAAAATTGATAGTAGGAGTAAATAGAATTTCCTTAAAATTGCCTGCGCTATCTGAATCATGAAAAAAAAAAAATTGTGTTTAGTATTCCGTTAAATATTTTTTTTTACCTTTAAACTGTGAGTAATTTTTCTATTTTTATGTTTTTTTTTGTAGTAGTAGTCTTAAGCATACAAGCCAAATATTCTCAAAGATTAGTGATCAATAACAGAGTAATACAAATATTTTCAGCAGGTTGCCTCCATTGTTAAATATTGATAAAATGGTAAAAATTGCACAACTACACATTTAGATGAATCTCTTAGTAAACAAAATGTCTGCCATATAAACAGATATAAATAAAGTCAATTTTTTTAACTGCAACTAAATTTGCACTTTGGGACACAATCATGCATTGTTCTTGAAGATGTTGTCTATTCACATAAGACATTTTAGATACTGTTATATATTAAATTGTTCTGCTACTCTTAATAAGTGCAGTGAACATTAAAAAACTATTTATTCAAAATATTTTAACAGGGTCTGAGACTTCATAACCTAAATTAGGTCTAATTCAATTTAAAAAAAAAAATGCTGTAACTCATTGATGGGATGTTCTTTACTTTAACAAAGATTATTTCATGAAATAATCTGAAAATGTGGCGTCATTTGGCAACAGACAAAAGAAATAATTAATTAGTTTCTCAACATAGAACTATAAGAACAGTAACCAAAAAACCCCTCTGCTTGTGCCCAGTAGATTAAAGGTAAATATGAAGTTTGTTCTTGCTTAATAAAACAAAGTTATGTGTTTTCCCCCAGGGTTTCTTATTTCCCTTGTGAAACCTTAAACACCAGTCATCACTTCACTCGACTTTTTGTCCCCTCTTAAATGTTGCTTTTCAACCAGATACAAAATTTAATTTCCATATGGTTAATCGCCGAAAGGGACTTCACAATGTTGACATTTCTTCAAATTATTGTGCAGTTTGTTCCCAAATAAAACACTGCTAATATACTGCACTTCATTATCCTGTAGTAAAAATGTTCCTAAATCAACTGAAGAGAAATAAATACCGTACAGCACTGCACCTCCTTATCTAGCATAGACACTGCACTCCTTATTTTGCATCTCCCCCTCTACCAACAGCTCTGCATTAAACCATAAGACAATTTACAAGATATAATTTACATGCATATTATCTACATGGTTACTGCATGAGAAGTGTTCTCTAAGAGCATAGCCTCTTCAACTGAGTACCACTTGATTAAAACATTGTTTTAAACCTACTTTATATTTACACTTACAAAAATAAATAAAAATATTGCCCACTGGTGGAGACATCACCAGAATTTGTATTGTTTAAAAAGTTAGATAATCCCTTTATCCCCTTCCACAGTTTTGCAAAACCAACACTGTTATATTAATATACTTTTTACCTCTGTGATTACCTTGTATCTAAGGCTCTGCTAATTTCCTGCCTTATTTCAGTTCTTTTGACAGACTTGCATTTTAGCCAATCAGTGCCCTTTCATAAGTAACTCCACGGGCCTGAGCACAATGTTATATATATGGCATAAATTAACTAACGCCCTCTAGCTGAGAAAAACTGTCAAATGCATTCAGATAAGAGGTGGCCTTCAAAGGCTTAGAAATTAGTATATGAGCCTACCCAGGTTTAGTTTTAAACAAAGAATACCAAGAGAAAAAAGCAAATTTGATGATTAAAGCAAGTTGGAAAGTTGTTTAAAATTGCATGTACTATCATGAAAGTTTAATTTTGACCAGACTGTCCCTTTAAGTATACTTCATGAATTGTAACACATGCATTTTAGAATTTTATGCATGATGTCATTTAATGAATTCTGAACATTTTAAAGGGATGATAAAAAATGTCTGCAGAGTTGCAATACATTAACATGTTAAGTGAGTGTGAAAATGTTTGGATTGCATTAACACTTTGTTTGCTTCAATCGTTTTTCAATAGCCAAGCTAAAGATTTCATTCTATTGGCTGATTTGAATTTGAAAATTAAAACCAGCCAATAAGAATGCAAGGGTATCCCTATATAAATGAGGTACCTAATTCATTGTGCAGCAGGTGACCGAATGAAGAGGACGTCGGCAATGCAAGACCCGAAAATAAGAAGATAGATGAAGATAGAAGACTGCCGCTGGGGTGAAGATAGAAAACTGCCCCCAGGATGAAGATGGACCACCCCCGGGATGAAGATGGAGCTCTGCCACCACGTAAGAGCTGGATTCAACTTTGGTGAGTATAATCTTTGTGGTTTAGTGATAGGATTTGCTTGGGTGGATTTTTTTAGAATAGTTTTTTTTTTGGGCAGCAAAACAAGCTTAATGTCTTTCTAAAGGCAATGCCCAGCCAAATGTCTTTTTCATGGTTATTTTAAGAGTATTTTTTTTTTTTTGAGGGTTTTTTTTTTTTTTAAGAGCTAAATTAATTTAGGGCAGTGCCCTATAAAAACCATTGTAAGGGCTATTGCTCTAGTTTAGTATTAGTATAAGAGGGGCTTTAGTTTTAGAATAGGCATAAGTTTTTTTTTGTTCTTGGTAAAAATAAAATAATCTTTCTTTAATGGTAGGATTTTTATTTTCCGTAATGAAAGCTGTTTTTTTTTAGGTAAGGTTAAGTTTTATTTTTCAGGTAAGGTTGGTTTTATTTTGGGTAATTTAGGGGTGTTAGGTTAGGGGGTTTAGATGCTAGTGGATATTTTGTGATGGGGGTTGTAGTGGTTTAGTGGTTAAAAGTGTAGTGGGTTAGTTTGCTATGTGGGGATGTGGTGATTTAAGGGCCAATAGTGTAGAGGGGTTATTTTGCGATAGTCGGGAATTTGTGGTGGGCTATGTGGCAGGTTAAGGGTTAATAGTTTAGTGGGGACTTTGCGGTGGGCTATGTGGCTGGTTAGGGTTTAATTGTGTAGAGGGGACATTGTGGTGGGCTATGTGGTGGGTTAGGGGATTATAGTGTAATGGGGACTTTGCTGTGGCTATGCAGCGGGTTAGGGGTTATTAGAGTAGGGGGCTTATTGTGATTAGGGTTAGTGTGTGAGTAAGGGTAATAGGTTTTTCAACTTTTCTCTCTTCATTGAAGTCTTTGGGGGAGTATTTTAACGCAGTCACAATATTCTAACTTCTGCTCTTTGCCTACATTGGTTTAGCGCACGAGTTAAAAATAATTACTTTTAACTTGTAATATGAGCGCTACCCGACACGCAGAAAGAGCAGAAGTGTAGCAGAGTTAGCGTGCAATTGGTAATTAACGCTCCACTTGTAATCTAGCCCACTGTGGGCAATATTATGGAGTTAACCCCCCTCCCTGTGGCTATAACCGCCCTTAATCTTCTGACAGTATCTGTGGGAGTTTGTGCCCATTTAGCCAAAAAGTCTGGCTCATAATCGTTGGCATTAAATTTAAGTAATGCTTATTAAATTAATGAAGATGCTGATAAGAAAACATGTATTACATGTGGATTTTCTTTTGCGTGTGCATCTTTGAGCAATAAAGTTAGAACATTTTAAAATGCAAAATCTTACAGTAGCATTTATTTTAATTTTAATTTGATTACTAATATTCTGGACTATTTTCTAAAAATGTTTGGCAAATATGTTTGCCAGCTTTGTTATATTACTATAACACTTAACATGCCATCTTGTAAATGTAATTGCTCTATTTAGGTGTTGATGTGATGTTTAATGGGTAATGAATTTCCCTCTCAATGTACAAATGTAATAATAATTAATTTGGGCTTCTGAACACTTTCTTTTTATAAGACATATTAGATCCCAAATACAGGTCACAATACAATGAGATGACACATTTCATTTAACCAACAATTGAAAGTATTAGTGGGTAATTGAAAATATGTTTTACTAAAATAGTTTGATCAATAACCAATAATACGAATACAGAAATGTATCTTTATGATTGGCACCTTTTCCATGATTGTTAATTGGAAACACTGATCAACTTAAACATAAAGCTGCTTCCAAAGTACAACAGCAGATTGAAGTGCCTAGGATTGACAGCCTGTAGTCAAAGTAATGTTTGTTTAAAATACAGAGACTCGTATAGATATAGATTTCTTGGTGACATTGTGTTTTATATTTTAACCTCTTACCTCTGCATTGACTACATTTCTACAGATCGATCAAGTTCAGAATTGCTTTGATGTATGCCATCTCAGTACAATGTCAGCTTGCAGGGAAAATACAAATCAAAAAATAACTACAAAGATATCTCATCTTCCTTTATTTTCACTCACATTGCACCAAACACTTGAGATGTCCAACCTCAGACCTTACCAAGCACGGACGGATCAAAAGTTTAAATGCTGCCTTGTTCACTGTATTTAATATTTTTAAAGCCCTTAATGAAGGTCCGCAGACACGGCTCCTGCAAGCTTTCACTACATACATGTACAGTTCACATTGCTGTTCCTGGGTACGCATAAACATTGCTATAGACAAATAGGCATACACAATGGAATCAAGATCCTTCTTGGTAATATTATTCAACTATATTTGCTGCATTAAAGGACCAGTCAACACAGTAGATTTGCATAATCAACAAATGCAAGATAACAAGACAATGCAATAGCACTTAGTCTGAACTTCAAATGAGTAGAAGAATTTTTTTCTGACAATTTTAAAAGTTATGTCTTTTTCCACTCCCACTGTACCATGTGACAGCCATCAGCCAATCACAAATGCATACACGTACCATGTGACAGCCATCAGCCATTCACAAATGCATACACACTTATTCTTGCACATGCTCAGTAGGAGCTGGTGACTCAAAACGTTTAAACATAAAAAGACAGTGCACATTTTATTAATGGAAGTAAATTGGAAAGTTGTTTAAAATTGCATGCTCTATCTGAATAATGAAAGTTTAATTTTGATTGAGTGTCCCTTTAAGTACAGTATGTAAAACTAAAGAAATGTAGAATTGTAAGCTACATCACATATCCTTCCTCTGAACCAAACATATCTACCAGAGTCCAGAGAAGTACCTGAAGCACCTGCCTACTTGCCAACTGAGTCACTTGCATTGATTTTATTAATATTAAAGCAGCATTTGTCAGATTAAAATGGAGAGACTATTTTCTATTTCATAAAATAGATTTTTGTTTATTTTGGTGCTTGAATGCTCAAATCTATTACAACTAACATGGGTTAATATTAACCCTTGTTGATTTGTAAGATTATATAAATCACAGCTGGAAGTTTCTTAGTGAGAAAATGACTCATCTCCTTGTACTAGCTTGATCACATGAGCAAATGTTGCCTCTTGTTTTATACACCTGCTGCCATTATTTTATTGGAAAGCTACTCATAACCGATCCTTAACAACTGTTACATAGTTAATGTAAATTATTATCAAGTAAAAGACTCACAATATGAAACATTTTAAGATGCAAATAACTTTGTAAAATATATATTTTTTTATAATTTTAATATTTAATGTATATTTGGATGAATTTTAAAACTGCTCAACATAATTTTGAACTGTCCATACAAAGAACCATAAAAATTCAGTTTACCTGCCCCTTAATTTCCCACTGAGTTACATACAGGTTTACCTTGACTGTTATTTTTCGATTTATTGTGAATTCTGCCCTAACATGATTTCATTTCATGACTACCAACTTTGGAAAACTATTTTCTAGTGTTCACTGATATGAATCATATATGGCATCACCAAAAGTATTTTTTCAGAGCTGGTGTTCTATATTCATAACAACTTATAAGCACACACATACATACATATCTATAATCTTTCATGAATAAACAAATTGCTTACGTATGACCACTTATGTGCAATCACCCATATGAAAGGAAAGATACCTGATGCAAACACATACAGTATATATTGATAGTCACTGACTAATATTCTTCCACAGGAACATATATTTTTAGCCATTTATATATAAATACTGTATATATATATATATATATATATCCACCACCATGTATATGTGTGTATAAATATACCTTCTATTTTTAGTGCTTGTATTCAAGTTGAAAGTAAACACCTATATGTAAGCACAATTGCGATTTACGTTAGAATTATTACTGCGTCCTCAGAGCTCTGGTTAACTGTTTCGCGAAACAAAAAAGTGTCAGAGATACATACATATACATGTCTAAATATGAACTGTACATGTATGTTTGTATATATCTTTATATGTGTGTACATATGTATTAATATGTTTATATATGTATTTACAGACATATATCCACATATAAACACATAAATACATGTGTATACACACACAGAAACACACATATTATATATATATAAGCATATATATATATATATATATATATATATATATATATATATATATATATATATATATATATATGCATTGGAGCCCTTTGCAGCTAAGCAGATGAAAACACGAAAAAGCCTATTTATGCAATATTCCTATTTAATAATAAGTGTTATAGTGTGTATTTACTGTAAATATTTCACATTCCATATGTTCTGCACATAGAGGAATATGTTCTAAGTCTTTATAAATAGATTTTCCTATATATATTTGTATATATCTATACTTATATATAATCATCTATTAATATAGATGTTGATACATATTGTACCAAAATACCATCAGAAATATATAGAAATATGTATTTATGTCGGGTTAGCGCACTTGAGAAAAATGCGATCGGGTTTGCACACGAGTATTGTGTTAGGTTTTTCTCCCCACTTTTTGCTCCATTGACTTCTAGGTTAACACAATCACCATATTTGAAGTTCGGCTTTTTGCGTGCATCGGGTTAGCACACAAGCAAAAACATTTTAATTTCAACTTGAAATACGTGTGCTACCTGACAAAAAGCTTACTTCTAACGGAGTTAGCGCGTGAGCATGAAATAATGCTTGACTTGTAATCTGGCCTATTGTCTGTTATTACTTCTTTTTTCCAAATTATTTTTGTCTCCCTCTATTAATTTTCCCACTACTTTATTTCACCTTCTTCAAATGTGTATATGATTCCAATTCCAATTTGCATTGTTTTGCTTGTTTCCTTACTTTATTAATTCCATCTCTTCCCTTTAATTTCACCACCTCCCACCATTTTCATTTTTTCAGCCATTTAATTTCTCTATTTAAACTACACTTCTTGTATCTTTATCCAAAATCCAGCCTCACCCATTTCTTCTACTCTTCCTCTCATGGGAGCTGTCTTTTAATTTGTCCCCCTAATATAACAACTGTTTATTATAACACACTTGTGTTTCAATTACCCCCTCCTCCTCTCTGCACCAAAAAAATTACCTACATTATGTGACCAATGTTCGGAGGGAAAAAGACATAGCAGCAGACATGAAAATCAATTGGGTTTCTGTTCCCATTTCTATTAAAAATAACTAAAATAGCTCTGTGAATACAACCAAAATGTGGCACATGACAAATCTGTATTCCTTCTGTATGTGTTTGTCAAATTTTGTCCTATCTCTTACAAGTTTTATTGTTTTATTTAAATGAATTGTATCCATGGACAGCGCTGCGGAATATGTTGGCGCTTCATAAATAAAGTATAATAATAATAATAATAATAATTTATGAAAAGGGCAATAAGTGGTTGTGTCTCGAATTCATTTGACTTCAAAATTATATATATATATATATATATATATATACATATTTTTATATATATATATATATATATATATATATATATATATAATTTTTTTTAAATCACATGCAGATTACATTTGAACATGTTTGACAATCCATGTTGAAATAGGTGGGAATTGTTTTGATGTAGAAAAACATAGTTGGGATTAATATTTGAATTTTGTATTTTTATCACAATTAAAACATATTAATTAAAATAGGATTACAACTCTAGAACATTTCTTTAGAGATTGCATCCTTTAAGTCTACTGACTCCATTTACCAATCTAACACAGCAAGCACATTTTTTAGTGAAAATCAATATGTTCATTTGCCAAAGGAATCCAGGTGTTAACTCTGTCAATATTTTAATATTGCTTCATTTTGTTGCTTCAGTGATAATGCCATAAAATGATTCACACATCAAAAGCAATAATACTTTTTAGGAAGTAAATTAGGTTACTTGATTCAGATATTCTGTACTGTACTCATGCACACACATGCACACACATGAGCACACACACACATGTATAGATATTAATAAATAATTTATAGGGAAGATGTAGATTTCAAAATGTTGTTCTTTTTTTTGATAATGAAATATGATAAAAATACATTTAAGGTTTTGGGGTAAAATGTTTCTATGTTAGTCTGCAGTAACTCACTTCAAAACCCCTAATTTGAATAAAAATTCTTATGTTCATGGTATACAGCATGGATAATTTGGGCAGCGTATCTAAATAAAATGGCTTCACTTCTAATGGATTGGAGTGCAACAGAAAAGGAAGATAAAACCACTCTAGTTGACTGTAATGGTTTCCAATGGCAAACTTCCATAAATTAAACTTTTATAAAGTGTTTCTGGCTGATTGGAGTTCTTTTGGTGAGGGGCTCTATGAGCTCCATTTACTAATCTGCATTCAGACAGACAACAGTCCTTACTAGCTAGCAAACCTATTCACTCACAGATGGAGTAGGTAGGCAGTACCCCCTGCCCACATTTATCTTTACACAAGTAACTGCTTGTTCAGCAAAACCCTTGCTCTCCAGCAGCCAATTTTATGTGAGCAGGGATTGTCAGTCATGCCCAATGAACGAGTCCAGGATGATTTAACATCAGAGGTAAAAAAGGGATTAGGTAGAAGCAGTCTTAAAACTGCTGCTTCTTAACTCAAGGTCTGCAGGCTCGAATAATTTGCCTGCCCAGCAAGAGCTCCTGAGCTGCAACCGCATCTTGATAAAAGGAGGACTATACATATATGTGAGAAATTAGTGGGAAGCAATTTTATATCTTCATTCTCTCCTTTAACATATACAACTGTTCACTTATGCGGCTATATTCTATATTAGCAATCTTGTGGCACATATTAATATGTTGATGTTTACAATTTTCACCATGGCAAACCTGTCAGACATGTTGGGTAATGCTGAGAGGTCATGAAAACTTTCACAGTCGAGACACTGTATTGGCCCCGTCAGAACAGACAAACAGTAAAATTTATCTTTTTTTCCCCCCAGTGTAAAAAATAAATCTTTCTAAAATGTGAAAATATTAATTTTACAAAGTATACAGCTAATTTCATTATGCAAAATGTAAATTTTTCTTTATGCACCGAGCCTTTCTCAGGGAACCAAGTGGTTAATAACTGGAATTTCTTTGGATTTGGAGAGCTCTGTATAGGTGAGAAGGGGACACATGTTTTATACCATGCCTTAAACTATACTGGCCCATTAACCAGCTGTGCGCCACCCTTTATCTGCAAGTTTGTAACACAATAAAATAAAAATAAGATTGCTTTAAAAAGTAAAAATAGCTTATATATTGATTTAAGACTGACTCGTTGTTAGAGTTTCTATAAAATATGCAATAAAATAAATCAATTCCAATAAAATAAAAATAAGCACTAACTATTTTTCTAGAATATTTAGAAATATTGAAATGGCTTGTATATATTTTATCAACAACTGTAAATTGCATTCAGAAGAAAAAAAATTATAAAGCTACATCCATTTATAATTGGATATTTACAGTGTGGTGATATATTTTTTACACATTATGTTGAAGAGGTATGTTGTAGGAATTAATAGCAATTGGATGATAATGTTGTTATGTGCAACTAATTGAGTGTAATTGTATAAAAACTAATTGCATGGAGAAAGATAAATTAAAGTTTGTTACAGATGGGATTAGGTATAGACTCTTTAGGAGTATGGGCAAAAGGAGATGGATGATTACGAATCAAGGTTAGACAAAAGTCTGAAGGACAAGTGCTTGTTATATCTGTGACTCTCTTTTGTACCTGGCTTTCTGTACTGAAATAATTTTATACCACTGAATCTATTTTTTCCTGCATCCAAATACATGATTATAATGGCAGAGTAAATTTAAAGCGACATTATTCTGCATATAAAATAAAGGCAATAAATATATCTAATATTGACATTCTACTACAGATATAGACGGATACATCTAGGAGTGGTCCACACAATGACCTCTTTCATAACATAATAATCTCATCTAATTTAAAAGTCCATTAAATATAGTAGAATTGAATATTGAACACACGCATATTAAAAAGACAGCGCAAATGAAATGAGTGGTAGATTTTTTTTCTAACAAATTACAGTTGCTTCCCTTCCCCCTGTGTCATGTGACAGCCAATCACAAAATCCATATATTTACATGTTGTGAACTCTTGCACATGCTGAATAGGAGCTGGTGATTCAGAAACTGTGCATATAAGAGTACTGGCATTAAAGGGCCATTGTATGTAATGTTTCAATTATTTGACCTATTTTAAGACATATGAGAAATAAAAACTTGCCTACACCAACAGTCGTGTGGTGTAGGCAACAAAAATAAATAAATAAGCCAACACCTGAGATGTAAATTGCTTTTCAGGTTCAGAACATTTAGGTATGGGTCTGATATCTTCCAACATATTGGATCTATTTATAAGATAGAAATACAATTGAACCACCATTGAGAGAAATGTGCAGTGCCTATGGAATAAGTCATCCCTAGGAAAATGAGAAAGGTTTACATTAGATTAAACTGTGGCTACAGTAACCCATCCCACCCTCAATTCAGAATGATTTTATGTAGAAAAATAACAACACTCCTGAGCACAATTGCTTTATTGACAGACCTCATCTTAGGACCACCACCTCTGAAAAACAAAGTTATTTCTGGGTTCCTAAGTCCCTGCTACTGTGCATGCCTACTGAAACAAGAAATTATTGCTCACCCCTCTCAAAAACTAACTCTTAAAAGGTGCTAATCAGATTTATAACAGATTTTAAAATGTTGTAGTGATAGTCAAATATATCTCCAAATACAAATATCTCAACTTGTCCAAGGAAGGAACACAGCTTTTTTTAGTTTGAGGTCGCTTCTAATACACTGCTCTCTCCCAGAAACCAAACCAAACAATTCACTATGAAAACATTTTCCCAACCACAGCCTCATGGAACTAACTAGCACCAGGGCTAATATGAATAGCTGAAAAGGATCCACGAGGGAAACTGTAAGCATGAAAGTTTACATCATTTGCATATTTTATATTAAAACAGGATGTTGAGCTATATACCATTTCATACCTATAATTGTATGCTACAGTATTGGATCTCTCTTTTTTAATAAAAACTTTGCTGCTAGTAATAAAAAGTTTGGATTTTGAAAACAAGTTAAATATAGATTAATTAACAATGTTTATTAAATACCTTATTAAATTGATGTCATTTGCAATATATTATTTATGCATTTCTGCACCTATGTTTTAATAAATTGGGCACTGAAATGAAGTTTACGCTATAAGCGAGGCTTGGAGAAAAGGCTTAATTACACTAATAGGTTATTTATGTATAATGGTGCTTTCAAGAGTAATAAATAGTACATTTAATGAGAGTGCAGAAGTCTGGAAAATAGGGCAGCTAGCTATGTTGTAGTAATATCAGGGGAAATGTGTCAAAATATAATAGTGGCGCAGAATAACTTCCAAAAGGAGGTACGGATGTCATAACACTGGGGATGCTAAGAACATACAAATACATGAATAATCCACAAAAAGTGGATTCTGAGAACAATTATGAATATAGATTGTGAAAGTCAATAATTAGTTTTCCTTAAAAATGAGAAGTGACACATTTTATTGAAATGAGAGGATAGGCATCCAAAATAAAGTAATACACATGTTTAAAATTGACTAGATATTAAAATAACAATTTCAACAGATAAGCAGCTTTACAAATACAGGGATTATGTTATATTGGAGAATATAGCAATTTCTTATACCTCCTGTATCAATCTCAGAGAATGGTAAAATGGTGATTGCTACAAATGTACTGTGTAAGAGAAGCATCCCGCAGAATCTAGTGCGCATGTGCGGATCAATCAACTACTCCCTATGCTCCAAGACAGACATCAGGGGGCATTTAAAATGGGTTCAGAGATTTTTTAAACATCATTTCTAATAGATAATCAAGTGCAATTATATTCTGGGACTATACGAAACAACATGATAAACACAAGAATAGGAATTTAATTTTAGAGCCGTTTACCAAATGCTTTAGTAAATGCCCAATTCTACTAGTTTAAATTTGCTAATAAAAACAAGATTTGACACTTGTTCAAAGCATATTTAAAGGTTTGGCATGCCAGACATTTAATTAAACTAATCTAACGCAAAGTACTCAGAATTAATTTGTATAAATGCATTTTTTGTTTTTATGAGACTCTTAAAATCTATGTTAATATGTGTAGTGTTATAAACAAATTAATGTGTTTTATTTTTCCTACTTGCCGAAAATACTGCAGAAATTGTCAAATAGTTTATATTCATTTAAAGGGACACTGAACCCAAATTTTTTTATTTTGCATTTTATTTTAAGCAACTTTCTTATTTACTCCTATTATCAAATTTTCTTCATTTACTTGGTATCTTTATTTGAAATGCAAGAATGTAAGTTTAAATGCCGGACCATTTTTGGTGAACAACCTGGGTTGTTCTTGCTAATTGGTGGATAAATTCATCCACCAATAAAAAAGTGCTGTCCAGAGATCTGAACCAATAAAAAAAGCTTAGATGCCTTTTCAGTCTAATAAAACATTCCAAACTTTATTTCTATAGTAAAAAAAATACTGGATAAGGGACATTTACTGGATGGGGTTAATACTTTATAAATAAATGAGCTCTGTCAGTGATTTTATGAAGGTTGCAGAGGGAGTTAAAAAAAATTCTGGCAATCTTGTAATAATTTTAAATAGGCGTACACTTTTCTGGAAACTGTTAGTGCTATTAATGGATGTTTGCTTCTGTTACAAGCTTGTACATTTTGAAGTCTAAATTACTTCATGTTAAGACCAGTGTTGAACCTAGTGCACTAGTTTTGAGTTTCAAACTTACTTTCTTCAGGGTCCCATGATCAAATTTAGATAGAGATATGGGGGCCGGTTTATCATTTGTCTGGCGGACATGAGCCACTGTAGCCAGACATTGATAAATGCTGACAGCAAACACTGTCTGCATTTATCACTGCACAAGCAGTACTGGCGAACTGCTTGTGCATTGCCGCCCCCTCTCTAATTATCACCTACTACATCATAAAGTGATGTTTAATATAGTTTGGGATTCTTATCATGTATCTTCCTCTTGAAATCCTAAACTTATCTTAATGGCAAGTGGGAAGTGGATGCTGTTCGTCCTTTGCCCACAGTTATCATTGCACAAGTATTTCCTTGTGCTGCACCACCTCCTGCAGGGCCTGTCAATTACCCCAAACTGTCATATGACCCCTGCTTCTTAAGATGTGGAAAACAGACTTGCACTGCCAGGCACCTCAATGGCTCCAAAAAGAAGAGAAAATATTTATGAACTTTTAGATTTCTGAATAAATATTGGTAATAAACCTGTTAAATGAAGACTTAAAGATAAGATATTAAGAATTCTTTAAAAACAAGTTACATTGGGTAGCATTAATGAAGTCCACAGTTGTAATTTACTATGATAACTCATCATTACAATTTCTGTGAGCATACTGTTATATGTATATACAAATTTGATTCAAGACAGCAACGTACGTGCAAAATCATTATATATTTGATGTTGGTTTGTTTGTCAATTTTGTATAGAAGCATTTTCTCAACATATTTAATTTACCAAAAATGCTTCTATTTAAAGCTGTTGCTGTTTCTGGGGCATATATACATATGCTGTCAATGTTCTCTGCACCCACATTCAATAACCCCATTGGCTCACAGAGCCAGTAACAGTATCTAATGTGTTAGTTTGTGCCATGCAAGACACTGCTACTGTGTCACTGTGAACCCTGTTTTTTTTTCTGGTGCTTATTGTCATCCTTCCTGAAGCACCTTAAACTAAATGCACACTCCCTGGCGCCAATAAAAGACAGTTCTTCTCCATTTAATTATTAATTCATTTAAGGGTAAGTCCAAAAATTATCGTGGAGAACAAGTGAAATATTTGCAAGACTATGCATAGTTACAACCCCTCTACAGTGCTTTCTGTGATATAGCAGCAATTTAATGTAAGGGATATGACCTTAATGACTAATTTAACAACAGTCTGTTGAAGTTTAATCTTGAATCAAAGTCCACTCATAAATGTAAATTCAAAGTATCTATCAACAAGCCTAGTTTGAAAGATAACATTAGTGTAGTCATCCAACAAACTGCATCAGAAATATGTTTCAAATTATGTAAATGTTAACAATTGTATCTTTCACATTGTAAAAACATTTGGAAAAAATCTGATGTCCAGACTCACATTCAACAGACAAAACAACAACAAAATATAGAGCATCCATATCAATGTAGTCACATCATTTGCTGATTCTACTGACCAGTGAATGCATATCTAAATAATGGTGTGTTGATATGATTCTACTGTTCTACTCACTCAGGAATGACAAAACCAGCAACTAGCACTAGATGCCCGATGGAAAAGAAGAATAAGTTATGTAAGGCTGGTGCCAATAAAATACAGCTGTCTTGATGCAACCAAAGACTTATACGAAGCTTAATTTTAGTTTAATTAATGAAGTCCAAATTCCTCTATTTGGATTTAATTACAACAGCACACATTACACTACAAAATATCTAGTAAAACCAATAATGCAGTTTAGTATGCAATAATCAAATGTACCTATAAATGGAAAAACCTGAAAAAATACTATTATCTTGCACCTTTCTGTAATGTGATGCCATAACTAGTTACTTTCAATGCATTTACTCTCTAGTTTAATGGACCATTAAACACAGTAGATATGCATAATCAATAATGCATAATAAAACAACAATGCAATTATACTTATTTTGAATTTCAAATGAGCAGTGCATTCTGTTTCTGATACTGTTCAAAGCTTCCTTTCATTTTGCTGTCCCTTGTATCATGTGACTGCCATAGGGTTGGCCATATTAACCTGGATAGTAATGAGCTGCACATGATGCAGGGTGTGCAGGGAAGAACATGTACTGTGCCTCTGGTCCGGATAACTCATGAATAGTGCTGCTGGACATCACTAGCCATGCTCCCATGTGCGCACCCTGCAGCATGTGTAACTCATAATTTTCCAGGTTAACATGGCCAAGGTTGCAACCCTAGACAGCTATCAGTCAAATGACAGACTCAAATACATATATACATTAATTGCACAGATTCATTAGGAGCATGTATATAAAAACTCTGTATAAATAGGCAATGGAAATCAACTGGATAGTTATTTTTTTTTTAAATGTCATACTCTGAATCATGAAAGTTCAATTTTTTACTTTACTTTCCATTTAATATTGCAACCCCTTGTATTTATATTTCTTATTAAAAGCCTTAATATATTGTATGGCTTCTTTTATATATGCTCTCTCCCTCTAATTTTTTCCAACCTACGTATATTTAGGTCACGTAGCTTAAGTTTATATTATTATAGTTGGACCATGCACCTTCTAGTTCTCTTAAAATATATTTTTTATAATTTACCCCATGATTTGTATTATTCACTCCGTGATGTTTACTAAACAACTGATAAAAGAAACAAAATATAATCTAAAAGTATTTTTTTCCTCTTTAACACTAAAAAATTCATACTATCCTTTATGGCAGCACTTAACAAACTATTAATATTATCTTGTAATAGGAAATGGAACAGACAATAAATATTACAATTTTAACAAAGGAAATGTAAAATTGTATCTTTAAAATGCAACCTAAATTACTATTCTAGGAAGTAATATATGTGAAGCCAATTAAATCCAGTTCCTCATACTGTAAACAGCATCTGCTGCAGATAGGTTTGGAGAGTAATGCATTTTTGAGCCCTGTGGCAGAATAAGTGTTAATGCATATCCAGAATAATTCAAACAGAGAAAAAAAAAAAAGTTAAAATAAGGAAGGAGGTACTGTAGGTAAAATTGTCTCAGTGAAAAATGCTTTCCTACCTAGAGAGATCAGTCTATGGAATATACCTCCGGAGGGAGTTGTTAGTGGGTACTAGAAATTTAGTAATGGAATTGAAGACGAAATTGGATATGTTCCTTGAGGAAAGCCATATATGTAGTATTGAGAATGTATTTCTTACGTTATGGATTTCTTAGCAAAAAGTAAATAATTCATGTTGAGAGGAAAGATTTAGTGATTATTCATGTAGAATATATCCAGAAAATGCTTTATTCTGGAAAAGAAAAAGGCTTATTTAAAAAGACAGTTGACCTTCAAAAAAATAAAACATTTCAAAGAGTAAAAATACATAGCACATAAAGCAAAGTTTTAGTCATAGAATACTGATTATTTTGTGTGCTTTTAACTAAAATGTAAATGTTTTAATCTTATACTTTTATGAGCCTACCTAGGCTTGGTCAACAAAGTATTCAAAGAGAACAAAAATAAATGTGATAATAAAAATACATTGGAACGTTTAGAACTTTATACTCTCTCTAAACCATGAATGTTACATGTTTACTGTCCATTTAATAAACATATGTGTTATGCAGAGCAAGATCAATATGCACATCTGTAGTAGCTGATATACATTTAGTGCTAGTTATATATTCTGAGCAACATGCATATATTTTAAACTCTGTAGTATAGGGATGAGTTACTCTCTTAAGACTTCCGCATCATAAAACACATATTTATGAAGCAGCAATGTGAAAGGAATAGCCCTAGACTTACAACGTGCAATTCTCAATAGCAGGCTAATTTGTGCTGGCTACTAAACACTTAAGTGAAGAGGTCAATGTCTCATAAACTCAACTGATTGTTGTTAAAAAAAGAAGCCTGATTAGAAATAGCTTTTCATCTGCTTAACGCAAGTACATTTACTCTAAAATTTGAAAAAGCAAATATTGTTAGTTGGTCTTTTGCACAGAACTGTAATTCTTTTTTAGCTAAAAACAACATTATTCCTATTTTGTGTTTATTAAAGGGACACTGAACCCAATTTTTTTCTTTTGTGATTCAGACAGAGCATGAAATTTTAAGCAACTTTCTAATTTACTCCTATTATCAATTTTTCTTCATTCTCTTGGAATCTTTATTTGAAATGCAAGAATGTAAGTTTAGATGCCGGCCCATTTTTGGTGAACAACCCAGGTTGTCCTTGCTGATTGGTGGATAAATGCATCCACCAATCAAAAAATGCTGTCCAGAGTTCTGAACCAAGAAAAAAGCTTAGATGCCTTCTTTTTTATATAAAGATAGCAAGAGAATGAAGAAACATTGGCCTAGATTTGGAGTTCGGCGGTAAAAGGGCTGTTAACGCTCCGCGGGTTTTTTTCTGGCCGCACCATAAATTTAACTCTGGTATCGAGAGTTCAAACAAATGCTGCGTTAGGCTCCAAAAAAGGAGCGTAGAGCATATTTACCGCAAATGCAACTCTCGATACCAGAGTTGCTTACGGACGCGGCCGGCATCAAAAACGTGCTCGTGCACGATTCTCCCATAGGAAACAATGGGGCAGTTTGAGCTGAAAAAAAACCTAACACCTGCAAAAAAGCAGCGTTCAGCTCTTAACGCAGCCCCATTGTTTTATATGGGGAAACACTTCCTACGTCTGCACCTAACACTCTAACATGTACCCCGAGTCTAAACACCCCTAACCTTACACTTATTAACCCCTAATCTGCCGCCCCCGCTATCGCTGACCCCTGCATTACACTTTTAACCCCTAATCTGCCGCTCCGTAAACCGCCGCCACCTACGTTATCCCTATGTACCCCTAATCTGCTGCCCTAACATCGCCGACCCCTATGTTATATTTATTAACCCCTAATCTGCCCCCCACAACGTCGCCGACACCTGCCTACACTTATTAACCCCTAATCTGCCGAGCGGACCTGAGCGCTACTATAATAAAGTTATTAACCCCTAATCCGCCTCACTAACCCTATCATAAATAGTATTAACCCCTAATCTGCCCTCCCTAACATCGCCGACACCTACCTTCAATTATTAACCCCTAATCTGCCGACCGGAGCTCACCGCTATTCTAATAAATGTATTAACCCCTAAAGCTAAGTCTAACCCTAACACTAACACCCCCCTAAGTTAAATATAATTTTTATCTAACGAAATAAATTAACTCTTATTAAATAAATAATTCCTATTTAAAGCTAAATACTTACCTGTAAAATACATCCTAATATAGCTACAATATAAATTATAATTATATTATAGCTATTTTAGGATTATTATTTATTTTACAGGCAACTTTGTAATTATTTTAACCAGGTACAATAGCTATTAAATAGTTAAGAACTATTTAATAGTTACCTAGTTAAAATAATAACAAATTTACCTGTAAAATAAATCATAACCTAAGATATAATTAAACCTAACACTACCCTATCAATAAAATAATTAAATAAACTACCTACAATTACCTACAATTAACCTAACACTACACTATCAATAAATTAATTAAACACAATTGCTACAAATAAATAAAATTAAATAAACTATCTAAAGTACAAAAAATAAAAAAGAACTAAGTTACAGAAAATAATAAAATATTTACAAACATAAGAAAAATATTACAACAATTTTAAACTAATTACACCTACTCTAAGCCCCCTAATAAAATAACAAAGCCCCCCAAAATAAAAAATTCCCTACCCTATTCTAAAATACAAATATTACAAGCTCTTTTACCTTACCAGCCCTGAACAGGGCCCTTTGCGGGGCATGCCCCAAGAATTTCAGCTCTTTTGCACAGCCAATAGAATGCGAGCTCAATCTGATTGGCTGATTGGATCAGCCAATCGGATTGAACTATATTCTGATTGGCTGATTCCATCAGCCAATCAGAAAATTCCTACCTTAATTCCGATTGGCTGATAGAATCCTATCAGCCAATCGGAATTCGAGGGACGCCATCTTGGATGACGTCCCTTAAAGGAACCGTCATTCGTCGTCTAGTCGTCGGAAGAAGAGGATGGATCCGCGCTGGAGGTCTTCAAGATGGAGCCGGTCGTCATCGGATGGAAGAAGATAGAAGATGCCGCTTGGAGAAGATGTTTGCCGGTCCGGATGTCCTCTTCTTGCCGGATAGGAGGAAGACTTTGGACCCTCTTCTGGACTTCTTCAGTGGATGTCTAGCCCCCGCTTGGGTTGGATGAAGATCTTGGAGCCAGGACGGATCGGTGAACCTGGCATGGTGAAGACAAGGTAGGAAGATCATCAGGGGGGTAGTGTTAGGTTTATTTAAGGGGGGTTTGGGTTAGATTAGGGGTATGTGGGTGGTGGGTTGTAATGTTGGGGGGGGGGTATTGTATGTTTTTTTTTACAGGCAAAAGAGCTGAAATTCTTGGGGCATGCCCCGCAAAGGGCCCTGTTCAGGGCTGGTAAGGTAAAAGAGCTTGTAATATTTGTATTTTAGAATAGGGTAGGGAATTTTTTATTTTGGGGGGCTTTGTTATTTTATTAGGGGGCTTAGAGTAGGTGTAATTAGTTTAAAATTGTTGTAATATTTTTCTTATGTTTGTAAATATTTTATTATTTTCTGTAACTTAGTTCTTTTTTATTTTTTGTACTTTAGATAGTTTATTTAATTTTATTTATTTGTAGCAATTGTGTTTAATTAATTTATTGATAGTGTAGTGTTAGGTTAATTGTAGGTAATTGTAGGTAGTTTATTTAATTATTTTATTGATAGGGTAGTGTTAGGTTTAATTATATCTTAGGTTATGATTTATTTTACAGGTAAATTTGTTATTATTTTAACTAGGTAACTATTAAATAGTTCTTAACTATTTAATAGCTATTGTACTTGGTTAAAATAATTACAAAGTTGCCTGTAAAATAAATATTAATCCTAAAATAGCTATAATATAATTATAATTTATATTGTAGCTATATTAGGATGTATTTTACAGGTAAGTATTTAGCTTTAAATAGGAATTATTTATTTAATAAGAGTTAATTTATTTCGTTAGATAAAAATTATATTTAACTTAGGGGGGTGTTAGTGTTAGGGTTAGACTTAGCTTTAGGGGTTAATACATTTATTAGAATAGCGGTGAGCTCCGGTCGGCAGATTAGGGGTTAATAATTGAAGGTAGGTGTCGGCGATGTTAGGGAGGGCAGATTAGGGGTTAATACTATTTATGATAGGGTTAGTGAGGCGGATTAGGGGTTAATAACTTTATTATAGTAGCGCTCAGGTCCGCTCGGCAGATTAGGGGTTAATAAGTGTAGGTAGGTGTCGGCGACGTTGAGGGGGGCAGATTAGGGGTTAATAAATATAACATAGGGGTCGGCGATGTTAGGGGTAGCAGATTAGGGGTACATAGGGATAACGTAGGTGGCGGCGATTTGCGGTCGGAAGATTAGGGGTTAATTATTTTAAGTAGCTTGCGGCGACGTTGTGGGGGGCAAGTTAGGGGTTAATAAATGTAATACAGGGGTCGGCGGGGTTAGGGGCAGCAGATTAGGGGTACATAAGTATAACGTAGGTGGCGGTCGGCAGATTAGGGGTTAAAAATTTTAATCGAGTGGCGGCGATGTGGGGGGACCTCGGTTTAGGGGTACATAGGTAGTTTATGGGTGTTAGTGTACTTTAGGGTACAGTAGTTAAGAGCTTTATAAACCGGCGTTAGCCAGAAAGCTCTTAACTCCTGCTATTTTCAGGCGGCTGGAATCTTGTCGTTAGAGCTCTAACGCTCACTTCAGAAACGACTCTAAATACCGGCGTTAGGAAGATCCCATTGAAAAGATAGGCTACGCAAATGGCGTAGGGGGATCTGCGGTATGGAAAAGTCGCGGCTGTAAAGTGAGCGTTAGACCCTTTAATCACTGACTCCAAATACCAGCGGCGGCCAAAACCAGCGTTAGGAGCCTCTAACGCTGGTTTTGACGGCTACCGCCGAACTCTAAATCTAGGCCATTGATAATAGGAGTAAATTAGAAAGTTGCTTAAAATTGCATGCTCTATCTGAATCACAAAATATTTTTTTGGGGTTCAGTGTCCCTTTAACAGTAGTATCTGTTTAATTTCTTGCTTAATAATTAAAAATAAACAATACATAAAGGTAAAATTAAAATGAAAAGTTCCCATTTCAGTTAAATATATAAAGCAAAGATATTATTTACTAGTAATCCAATTGAAAATATTTTAAATTTCCAATTAACAACATGTAAAATAAAGCGAAGTGATCCCACAGCAAAGCATAATGCATATTTTTGTTGAATTTTATCAGCAGATTAAAGGAATGTTTCTTTACACACATCAGGTCAATGCTGAAAATGCAATTTCTACGGTCAGCGGAAAACTGTAGCCCTTGGCACAGTTTCTTCATAGCAGCAAAGAGGAAACAAAGGAATGAAAATTCACTTCTAAAACAGAAAATATATAAATACAAAGGATCTGACTTACACATGACTTTAATGTTCCAACACTTAATGTATATTCAAATGAAAATGGCTTCCCAGATTATGCTTTTTTCAAAAATATTCAATTAGATATATATTTAAAAGATCATGGGCTAGATTACAAGTGGTGCACTAATGTTAACACGGTCGCGATATCACAATAACACAACCGCGCTAACTTGTGAACATATTAGAAGCTGAAAGTAAGCACACAATGCCACAATCTAAAAAGAAAATGCTCTTATTCTTAATCATACACAGAAAGAAATCATTTATAGGGGAGCTAAAAGTCAGTGTTTAACAATTCCATTCTTCAGGGCACACTAATAGGCCAGATTTTCAGGATTACCATTGGGTGATGAAGGCTAATAACCATGGTTACTGCTCAGCTGATGATTTCACCTTTGCTCTAGTTATACTTGAGAAACACTGCTATAGGCAAAGGGGGATGGGAGACAAAGTGGTAAAACAAATTCTTTACTTATTAATGATGGGAAAATATGACGAAGTTATGCAATGAATGTTGTACAAAGAAAAGATCCTTCAAACTAGTTATTCTCAGTACCGTTCTATAAAAAATTCAGTTCTCGATGATGTACTTTGTAAAATGCTGGATCATGAAAAGTCATTGACTTTGCTAAAATATGTAAATGACTAACAGGGTAGATAAGGTTGAAAGAACAATCCACATAAATCTCTTGTGATACCTGACATTAAAAAAATAACCATATGAATAGACACTAAGGGGCTGATTATCTAAAGGTCTCTGGGATGCAGTGATTCTATAAGAATGCATGCTAGTACTTCTATATCCCTGGTGGAATTATATCACGCCACTTTTTACCCTGAAAACATGGCGTCTCATTAAGGGACGTATACTGCATTTTCATACAGGAGGGAGATGCAAACATTACAGAAATGCACAATTAAATTTGTCATTTATAAATTATACAAAATGAATAATTGAACCATTCCTACAAAAATACTCAGGAAAAAATTGTATTGTTCAAGTGCATCAAATATCGTAAGAACATTTTTTTTTACAATAGATAATACATTGTACATCACAATAAATTATAAACATCAATGGGAGATTGCCTATAATAGTGTCATTGTCATCTTTGTAAAAATGGGCATTAAAAACCACGTCTGATTTGGAGAGATTTAGATAATCAGCCCCTAAGTGTTGTCCAAAACTCAATCTTATATTAAAAATAAGGTTGTAACAGATTTATATATGGAAGAATTATTTTCCTTTCCTTGCATCTATGCCCCTATTTACATAATTAATATCTTATGTAACACAGTGCTCACTAATACAATAAATTATATATGAAATTTGAATGAACAAATTAACTAAAAATATGATAAAAATCACTGTCTGCACAAAGAGAATATACACTTAACATAGCTGGATGCAAACTTTATTTGAAAAAATCCAAACGAACAGAGTAACAAAAATCTTTGATGACCTCAAAAGAAAATGGAAATATAACCCCACCAAAGATATTCTCTCCTGACATATTTTTTAGCTGCTATAGCTCTCTTTATATAAAACTTCTGGTCCAAACCATTGAAACGCTTCTTAAATACTTTTTACACAAAATAGGACACTATGAATTACTTATGGGGGACATTACCCAACATTGCAATCATAATCCAAATATTTAAGAGTACGTTTGTAACTGGATGATGATACAAACAGAAACTGGTGGCTTTTTAAAGGATCGGTTTAAACCAAAGGTTTTATATAAAGAGCTCTTACCTATAGCATAGAGCCCATCTGGGGTGGTTTATTTATATATTTCCTCCTCAATTTGAGGTAATTAAAGATTTTCAGTACAGTGTATTCTTGAAGGACAATTAGTTGTTCTGGGTTTCTACTAATACAACTAGCATCCAGCTACGTTAAGTGTATATTTTATTTAAGCACAATGTTTTATATCACAAGTTTTAGTTACTAACATCTTGTCTGGCTCTTTAGCTGCTGCAAAGCCTTGTGCTTCATAGTTTGCTTTTTTTTTATCAAACCCCCTAAACCCTCAATTCCCAAATTTTGTCCAATTTCAGTTGTAAATAATGTACATATTTCTTTCCCTAGATGCATAGTTTTATGCTTACATGCGTAAATCTAATTTGTAGGTTTTTTTTAGACAATTCTTCCAGTTTGTAAAATCTAATTTGCTATTTTTATGTCCATTCTTCCAATTTGTTTAAACCTCTTTGCAGAGCTAGCACATCCTATTCTGCATTAATTACTTACATCATTTAGCATTATCAGCAGAAAACACTGCTCTCTAATCCCTGATCTAGGTCATGAACATTGATAATGTAGTAAGTTTACAAAAATAAAAGATGACCTAAAGGGTCATTGATCATTACACACACACACACATATATATATATATATATATATATATATATATATATATATATATATATATATATATATATATATATATATATATTTATATATATATGTGTGTGTACTGTATATTTACTTTCTGTCATTGTTTTGTAATAAACAGTATGGAACAGTTGTGAATGCAAATAAAATCACAACATTTATGTGATAAGCATAGCCCATTAACTAGTCCACAAGCCACCATGTAGTCACCTCTGCTTCTTTTCTTTTGACTTGTATGCAGAAGGTTGAGATGCAGACAATGACAATGCTACTGCCACTCCTTTCCACCATGCGCACTCACATAAACACTTTCTGACACCAACTTAAAGGGACACTGTACCCAAAAATTTTCTTTCGAGATTCAGATTGAGCATGAAATTTTAACCAACTTTCTAATTTACTCCTATTATCAAATTTTCTTTTTTCTCTTGGTATATTTATTTGAAATGCAAGAATGTAAGTTTAGATGCTGGCCCATTTTTGGTGAACAACCTGGGTTGTCCTTGCTGATTGGTGGATAAATTCATCCACCAATAAAAAAGGGCTGTCCAGAGTACTGAAAACAAAAAAAAAGCTTAGATGCCTTCTTTTTCAAATAATGAAAGCAAGAGAACGAAGTAAAATTGATAATAGGAGTACATTAGAAAGTTGCTTAAAATTGCATGCTCTTTCTGCATTACAAAAGAAAATTTTTGGGTACAGTGTTCCTTTAAGTGTGGATCGCTATGAGCTACACAGTATAATCCACTCTTTACATTAGTGACAGAGGAAGAGAAAGTGCCAATGAGCACAATGTCTGAAACAGAGAGGAAAGGGAAATGCCCAATGAAAAGTGAGCAGACTGCAGAGGGAGTGGTTGCTATTAATAGGCTTAATTGTACGGTGTAGAAAAAAAAACTGTTATGGCTGGCGGGTGGTCAGGGAAGCATTACCAGATCAGTCTTTAAAGACAAGAAACGAATCTATTACTGAAGTTCAAAAGCTGTTGAAATATAGAATTTAGAATGCATACTACAAAATGAACTAATCCTTTATAAAAAAAGGGACAACAAATACAAACAGCTAGACCCTTTTGAGGTACAGGAGTGTACCTCTAGTATATTCAATAGTATTTGTGGCACAGCTTCTGATAGGTTGTACAACATGCACTAACAGCCTTACAAAAATTGGAACTGAGATAGGTGGCTGCCTGCTTGAAGATAAGAAGAGATACAGCATTGTAAAAGTTACGTTAAATACATTTTTTCTTTAACTTCAAATTTAGATGAAATTAAATTTGCATGATTCAGATAGAGCGTGTCATTTTAAGACACTTTTAAATTCCCTTCTATTTCCAAATGTGCTTTGTTCTCTTGGTATTACTTGTTGAAAAAGAGTACGTACATATCGTACACTAGTGTGAGCTAGATGCTGATTGGTGCCTGCACACATTTGTCTCGTGTTATTGTCTAACTAGATGTGTTTTCCTAGCTGCCAGTAGTGCATTGTTGTTCTTTCAGCAAATGGAAAGAAGAGAATGAAGCAAATTTTATAATAGAAGTAAAATAGAAAGATGTTTAAAACTGTATGTTCTATCCAAATCCTGAAAGAATATTTTGGGGATTTCCTGTCCCTTTGAACAGCATAAATTACATTGCAGGGAAGAATATGACTTTTGTTTACTATCTCTTTAAGGGCCAGATGATCTAAAGTTCTCTGCTGTGGTGAGATGATCAAAAATGCCTCGTCAGTATGGCGAGGCCCTTCAAATAATTTTAGAAAGGAGAATTCTAGCTTGGGAGTTGTTGATCTAGCTATGTTGGGTTCTATATGTAAATGAGAGACAAATACATTCCAATATAAGGCTAAAAAAATCTCCCAAAGATTTTTTTGTGATTTCTCTCTATACTGGCGAGTTTTTGAACATCAAAATTGCGTACAATGTTTTTATTTGGAGATTGTGATGAACTGAAATGGGGGTCATGGATATGTATCTAGCACCCTGATTAAATCATATGGTTTCAAAGAGTAATGGTATATATATATATATATATATATATATATATGTGTGTGTGTGTGTGTGTGTTTAACATTGCTTATATCAATAAATTATCCTGAAATTAACTACATACACTACATCATTTTAAGTATAAGGAAATATCGTAGTTTTCTATACCTTCTAAATATTTATTCAAATTTTAATTGTACTTAAAAAAAATGATATCATGCACTCTAAAAGATCAACATTTATATAAGCTGAATATATATATATATATATATATATATATATATACACACATACACATATATTTCTCACAAAACATGAACATGGGATTTTTCAAAAACTGTAATACATTTTAAAATGTCCTCTTTTAGATGAAACAACTTAAAAGTTGTTTAAAATGTTACAATATTTAGTACTGTTTAACTTTCTTGTTTTATGGCACTTTCTGCCTCTGGAGACTCATTTGGTTTGAGGGTTTGAATAGCTAATTCATTTACATTTGCTGTGAGGGAAAGGTTAAGGACTTTCTATAGCTGCCCATCTGTACATGACACACATAATGGACTTTTGTTCTCCTACAATTGTAATTACTTTTTACAACTGTCAGGGATGTTTCCTGAGCTGTTTGCTTTTTGTGATGAAGACAGAACTCTTGGCAGAGGCTATTCAACATCACCCACTAATAGGGAAGGTTAAAAGCATCTCCCTAGATGTGATAGAAGGGATGGGTAAGTTAAATATATTGGAGAAATTGTTAAAAGGATGCATATAAATTAGCAAAGGTGAAACCAGCTGAGATTTTTTTAATTAGTAAATTAGTTAGGTTTTCCAAACACTTTTGCTATGAGGTCGTTGCGTACGGGCTTTTGAAGGGTATGCACATGCACAGATCATGCATATGGGTCTTTGTTCTACAAACTTTTTAATTAATGCTATCTGCAGAGATGTCCCATGTTTCATGCTATGGAGAACATGTTGACTAGCAAATGTTATTTACATCACCCACTAAATTAAGATAGGTTAAGGCTCTACAACAAGGGTGTCAAACTGGCGGCCCGCGGTGCCTCCATGAAAAATAATAATTATAATATGCTTATTACTTAAAGAATGAGTGCACTGATTTCACACATCATTTTTGCCTATTCTTTTCCATAATGTTCTCAACTAAAATCATATACTTTATATTTGATAACTATTTATTTTATATGTATTTATTTTATATTATATACAACAGGTATATGTTTATCATGATATAAATAGTGGGTCGCTATGCAGACAGCACTGTGATCCACTATTTATAATGCAGAGGAAATGTTATACTATTCGCATGTGTATGCTAAACTGTGGGAGAGCAACAAGGTGGAGTGTGTGTGTCACCTTCTAAAAAGCATTAGAGCGCGTTTTATCAAGCCAGTAAGTTACAGAACAGTCTTTTGAAATGTATGCAGTTATAGCAAACACCACTGCTGTGTTTAGTAAGGTAGGTAGTGTGTGGCCCACGTGAGTTGCACTTGTATGAAAAAATGGCCCACGACTCAAATGAGTTTGACACCCCTGCTCTAGAATATGTGATTTTCTGATACATTGCTTGCAGTATGAGAGCAAAAGTGATGTTCATACAATGGCAGCCAAAGAGTTAATAATCATGCTTATAATGTGAAAACATATCTAATTTCAGCAAAGGGAGGTTAATTTAATGGTGTCACAACCTGCAAGAGTAAACTCTAATAGACAGAACACATGATATAATGGTTGATTTGTAAATATAGAATTTAGAAATAAAGAATGTTGTTGATAAAAGGTAAGTTAAAGGGACAGTCTATTTACAAGCTAGATAATCCCTTTATTACCCATTCCCCAGTTTTGCATAACCAACACAGTTATATTAATATACTTTTTACCTCTGTGATTATCTTGTATCTAAGCCTCTGAAAACTGCCCCTTTGTTTCAGTTATTTTGACAGACTTGCAGTTTAGCCAATCAGTGCCTGCTCCCAGATAACTTCACGTGAGTGAGCACAGTGTTATATATATGAAAAACATGAACTAACACCCTCTAGTGGTGAAAAACTGTTAAAATGCATTCTGAAAAGAGGTGGCCTTCAAGGTCTAAGAAATTAGCATATGAACCTCCTAGGTTAAGCTTTCAACTAAGATTACCAAGAGAACAAAGCAAATTTGGTGATAAAAGTAAATTGGAAAATTGTTTAAAATTACATGCCCTATCTAAATCATGAAAGTTTATTTTGGACTAGACTGTCCCTTTAAGTGATATTGCAGGATTAGCAGTAAAGTTGCATAAGGCTATTGGTAGAGTAACTTTAACAATGTTACAGTTGTAATTTCAGATATATTTCCCTTGTAGCAAAATGTTTTAATCTGATTTATAGTAGTTACTAAAGTTCAAAAATGAAATGTTCATGTTTCTAATAGAGTATTCTATTATCAAATTGACACTGATCTTTTGTATCCTTTGTTGAAAAGCATATGCAGATAGGCTCAGGAGTAGCAATGCATTACCAAGAGCTAGCTGGTGACTGGTGGCTACACACATATACCTCTTATTATTGGCTCACAATATGTGTTCATCTAACTCCCAGCAGTGCACGTTTAACCCTCTGCAAGCAGCAGTGCAATTATAAAATCATCTAGAACATTATTGCCCCAATGCCCTTTAAAGGGACATGATACCCAAACGATTAAGCACTTGAAAGTGATGCAGCATAGCTGTAAAAAGCTGAAAAGAAAATATCACCTAAACATCTATACGTTAAAAAGGAAGATTTTTACCTCAAAATTTCCTAAGTATTCACACCCCACTGTAAAGAGACTTTAGCCCCAGGACTTGCAGGCACAGTTATGTTATTTTCCTGTTCAGTTTAAGGAAGTTTACTGTGAAATCTCATGAGATCACAACAAAGCAATGCAAGGCCACATCACTGCTGATGCTGATTTGCTATAGTGTTTTTTTTTTCTTATGTTTGTTTTTCAACTTGCAGCTTTACAACAGCTCTAACTGTTCACAGAGCAGTTTGGTGAACTGAAGGAGTTTTGAAGTAAAATATCTTCCCTTTTTACATAGAGATGTTGAAGTGGTATTTTTGTGTCACTTTTTTAGTTATGCTGCATCACTTTGAAGTGATTTAGCATATTAGTAATATGTCCCTTTAAGGTATATTTCAGCAACTGCATATTTAGATTCTACCTAGGAGTCACACTAATATTAGCATGGGATTATTGATAAGAGTGAAAATAGATTGTGTCCATAGGTCAGGTCAGGGAGCAAATGCGATAACAATCTATATAATTGATTAAACAGTATTCAGTCAGGCTAATAAAAATAATCAGTGAACTGAATTAACATAGAAAGTGATTATTTTTATTGGAAATTAATTTGTCACCTTTTAATTATGTTACCTTATAGGGGCATGAAACCCACATTTTTTTCTTTCATGATTCAGGAAGAGCATGCGATTTTAACAACTTTCCAATTTACTTCTATTATTTAGTTTTCTTCTTTCTCTTGTTATCCTTTGCTGAAAGGTTTATCTAGGTAAGCTCAGGAGCAGCAAATAACATAGGTTCTAGCTGCTGATTGGTGGCTGCATATATAGTTAACAATTTTTGTCATTGGCTCACCCATGTGTTCAGCTAGAAACCAGTAGTGCATTGCTGCTCCTTCAACAAATGATACAAAAAGAATAAAGCAAATTTGATAATAGAAGGACATTGGAAAGTTGTTTAAAATTGTCTGTTCTACCTAAATCATGAAAGAATACTTTTGTGTTGCATGTCCCTTTAACTATGAACTCTAACCATTGTAGTGCTTCCACAAATTTTGTACCTATTCTCTACTTCTCTTACACCATTTTTATACCTTATTATATATTTCCTAATTCTAATTTTCTGGTGCATTGCAATACAAATGTGTTTAAATGGGGGCGGAGCCAGCAGCTGGTCTGAACAGACGTACATTATCAGAGCTCCTGGCCAGATTTTTATAGATATAAGGATTATTGTTATATCCTACATTATAGTGGTGCAGAAAAAGGACTAATGTGGTAGCTTACTAAGAGAACATTATATAACAGAGCTTTGGTGCAGCCTATTTGCATCCTTTCTCCGGATTGAAGCAGAGAACCTGGTGCGAGCCTATCGTTTTTAGAGAGAGAGCATCTACACAGCACAGCTCCGGAGGGTCAGGGAGTCGGACCCGCTCAGGAGGTGGTTGGGACCAGCCACATCTTGTTTAGGAGCTGTGATATTCCTAAAGCGATTACACGCGCAAGAGACGGGTAAACGGCCTGCTGCGCTCCGGCTGGAGTTCCGTAAGTACCGCACTGTCATCTCAAAGTGTACCTACCTTTTTGAGAACTCCACCACGATTTCACTGCTCTATACTCACCTACCATAACCACCTTCTCACCTACCATAACCTTCAGCTTCTCAGTTGGTGCGAGTCGCCATTTTCATCCTCCCATTGCCGGCTGGACTAGGCCAGAGTACACGTGGCACATAGATCTCGTCTTCTAAAGGCCTCTAACTAGAGACTGGTCATACTATAGTAACTAGGAGGCAGTCTCTAATCCCTTTTTATGGTCCAGCAGCACTGAGAGATATATGGGCTTTTTTTTTTTTTTTTTTTTTTTATTGAGGTGATAAACAATAACAGTCGAACATGTATGTCCAGATACAATTCAAGCATGGAAGAGACAACTTTACAATTCTCATATAGCATATAAGTTTAGTCTAAAACATAACGGTAGCAATTCTACAATCATAGATATCATGACCACTGAGTATATGTAGATAAGGGTTTTAGCTGAACCAAGTGGCAAATTCACCCATGAGAATATTATGTCTAGAAAAGGTTATAAGGATATGGCTGTAGTGTAGAACATAAAAAAATGTATGAGAAATAGAGTTGGGAGTGAATAGAGAAGACTTGTGTGAGAAAGAGATGGATAGCTGGGACATATACCAGACAAATGATACCTCTTTTCAAAACCATTGGCTTAATAAGAATAAGGATGGTCACCAATTTACTATGGGAAACATAAGGTAAGCTATCTATTTTAGAGGAATTGGAGTAAAATGGAGGTTAGTAAAATGGTTATATTTAGGGGAAGGGAAATTCAGCGGGCCAGAGCCGCTCTAGGTGGCAAAAGGGGGGGGGAAGGGAGGGGGGGACGGAGTTTGCGAGAATGAGAACTTAAGAGAGCTTTTGGGTAGTTAGATACCTTAAGTATAGATCCTAAAAATGAAGGTACTTGGGGGAGTTGTGTATGGAGGGGATGTAAACCGGTATATACTGTATATTGTCCAGTGTGGTTGAAGACAGAGTAAGTAGAAGTTAGGCCTCCTGCATACGGAGTCTTCTTGTTTGACATACCCACAATACGACCGTCAGACCGGAGGGCCATTAGTATAATTATCTCAAGGAAATGTGTCACTAAATATCTTTGGCCATCCCTATAGCTGAAAAGTAAGCTTGCTATCTAGATGAGTAGTCTCTGATCTGGGTGACATGGAAGAACAGTAGAATATACAGTACAACATATAATGGAAGCTAGTTTCGCATTATTTAACAAGCAATTGTAAATGCAAAGTAAGAGCTAGATTATAGAATGTGCAGAGACCTGAACAGAGGACTACAGCGACATTAACTACAATTAGAGATGCAATCTAAACTGTAATAATAATTCTGAGAGGACTTAAAGGTCCATTACTGTAGTTGAGGTAACCTAATATCATGCAGTCTACCTTAAAATCAGGAGAAGCGTATATGCAGTGCTGCATTAACAGTATAATGGAGGGAAGAGGGCCTTTGTTCAGAGTAAGAGATAACAAAAATATAGATAGATGCTAATACAAGCTACAGCGAAGAGTGTCTAAATTGTCTGAGCGAGGTCTAAGTGTTATACCATGGTCATGTCAGAGGTAAGTTAGTGAGGCTGTAAGGATAATGTATTGCAAAAGTAGACACTTAGGTGACATACATCATAGCTAAATGTAGCTTATATATAAATAGGAGTAATCAAGTAAACACTGTATGCGCATATGAGACTAGAAGATGAATTAGGTTCAACGGTGGGTTATGAGGAGAGAGAGACCTAACCCCCATCATGCCGGTGAATCCTGAACTAATGAGCAACCTTTGTACAATATCAGTATATATGTATCTCCAAGTGCATAGCCTGAGCAGATAACTCAAAGTAGAATATAGACTAAATAAGGGTAAATCAATAGGACTTTAGGACACAGATGTGCAATTTCAGTCTAACCACATGGTCTAATAGTAATCCTCGGGCCCTGAAGTGTAGATATATGGGTAAAACAGGTATAACATAACTAACTTTGGGACTTTAAAGAAACATGCTACGAAAGATTAGGAGTGTGTTAACATTATAAGCAAAAATGGGTATATAAGTATCCCCAGACCATGAGAGGCAACTAGAATGAAATCATTATTTTAATACAACCATAAATATTGTGGGCAATGCATAAGGGGCTACATGAGATCACTATTCAACCCCTGGAGATGTCAGGTCTGAGAGGGGGGCAGTGGAATAGAACCCTTAGGGTTGTGAGGGTTTCATCATTGGTCTTAGATATTGTGTCTGAAATATGTAGTATAGATATATGGGCTTTTAAATCAGGCTTACAATACTTAAATATGTAATCACCCACAGGGTCTGAATGGCCGGGGCATAATGGTAGAATCTAATCCGCTGACAATAGAGAAGTTTTGCACGCTGCTAGCAGAATTTTAGTCACAAGAGAGATACTCATACTTTGAGAGGGGAAAAACAGAGACAACAGAAAAGAAAAAGGAAAAAAAAAAGGGAATTACTACTGAGTCTAGACTTGGGATCCTCACAGTAACTGGACCCTAATTGGATATTTACCACCCCTATCATGCCACAGGGGTCTAGGAAGAAAGCTACCAACCCCTCGGAGTATAAAGAATCTGTGGCAGACCACTTTAAGACAAAAACTGTTGTAGAAAAGGCTATAGCCGATAACATTGGTTCCCAACAGCACACAGACAAAGGTACCTGCACAGAAGACAGCTCTAGTGGGGTGAGAAACATGTCTGATTTTACGGCTTCTGATATTGTGGCTACCCTTACTCAGAGGTTAAACTCCCTACAAGAAACCCTCACTAAGGCCATCAAGGGTTCCGTTGCAGACTTCAGCAAGGAAATTGGGGGCATCAGTGAAGGCATTGATATCCTGGAAAGAAAACAGGAGGACCTGGCGGTTGAGCAGGGAAACTTAGCCAATCATTCACAGGTTCTGGTGGACATGATGGATTCTATCGAGAACAAGATGGCTGATATGGAAGATCATTCCCAAAGGAATAATTTAAGATTCATAGGTATTCCTGAAGATATTCCCCCGCCAGACCTGGGCAAATTCCTAACAGAGTTTTGTGAACTCTTTTGTCCCCCCGACTTCCCTAATGAAACTTTGGTGTATAGGGTACACAGACTTCCTAAAAGGAAAAATGTTCCTGCAGAAAAACCAAGGGACGTAATAGCCAGGTTTAATTTCTTCACCTATAAGGAGCAAATCCTCAGAGCCATATTTCAAAACCACTCTCTACCTGAGAAATTTAAAAACATACAAATATTTCCTGATTTGTCTCAATTTACTGTTCTGAAGAGAGGGACTTTTTGGGAAGTTACCAAGGCACTGAGACAACTGGGAGTAAAATACAGATGGGGTTATCCCACCAAGTTGCTAATACAAAAAGATGGTCATATATACAGCTGATACCCCAGACAAGGGGCAAATTCTTATCAAAGGGTGGTCCAAGAACAAAAGCCAAGCTAAGGAGGCTAATTCCTCGCTACCCGAAGAAACAGAACATGCTAGTGTATCATCCCCGGTCCTATGGCCGGCAGCATTGGAGTGGAGACTACTTCCACAGAGATTTGCCCCCACTAAAAGGCACAGCTTCACTGCGGACCAACCTACATCGGATCAGACGGAGGATCCCCTGGTGGACAATGACTGATGAGAATACTTTTGACTTTGTTGTATTTTTTACTGTTTTGTTATTCTTACATTAGTAATGTTCTAGTGACTATGTGACTAATTGGGTGGGCCCCCAGTAAAAGGCCTCTAAAGACATTTCTTCTTCAACTGTGGAATATGGCCTAATATGGACCGAAGCTGACCTAACAGCTATGCTCACTAGGATCTGGCTGCAATAACATTTTAGACATTTTACTATATTGGAGGTTGCTGGTAAAACTCAGCTGTACTTTATGTTTGCTGTACTTGTTTTTGTTTTCACAGGTTCATGGTTATCTCTATTGTTGCAGGTATGCATGTGGAAGATGACTGCCAACACTTAGACGTATAAGATATAGGATTTAGGTCCCTATCATGAGCAGGGCTTGCATATAAAGAAATTAGATAAGTAATGCTTCCCTCTAGAGATTTAGTTAGAGCTGCGCACGTCGAAATCTCTGCACTTTAGCAGCAGCTTACCTTATATATGGATATCCATGTACGTTACTTTCCTTTGCCAATACTGGCCTGCTGTAGATAAAAATCTAATAAATGGCGGGTCGGAAAACAAATCATATTTAACAAGCTATGCAGGAGCATGTAACTACAGAGGTATAGAGATATAGTTGGGAATTGTGGTTGGAAGTGTTTTTCACATTAGAGGTCACTCATGTGCCTCAGATATATTTCATAACTGTTGTACTAATTTTTGCTTTCACAGGTTTATTTAAAAACAATTGTAAAGATATGGTATTTTCAAACTCATGAGTTGTGGACATTGGGCCCCCTGGAAATAAGTTATATAGCCATGGTTTAGGTTATACTAATTGTCGACTATGGGTTTCAGTTTTGTTTACTACACATGTTCTTGTTTTCACAAGTTAATTGTTCTTTCTACTTTTGAGGGCATACTTGTGAAGGACAGGCGCCGACACTCAGGAAGTTCAGAAATGGGGTGTGGGCTCCTGTCCTTAACAGGGCCTCCACATTTATTAATTACAGTATTCAAACATCCACTCAGAGAACTAGTCAGCGTGGAGGAAGCCGGAAACTTTGCACTCTGACTGCTATTTTCCCTATGTATAGCTTTATCCGAACCTTGTTTTCTTTATGAATAACACTGACTTGCCATTGCTGCTGACCAACTATGCGATTAATGCAAAGTCAAGGAAAGTCCAGCACACATGTACCATCTGCACGCTGCCAGGGATCCTGCAAACCCAATCAATAGATAAAGTAGAAAAGGCAGCAGCATAAATTTTCACCAAGTTTGTTTGGCTATACAAAAGCCCACAACGTTTTGGGGTATTACCCCTTAATCATGTGGATCATGGTAATAACCCGAAACGTTGTGGGCTTTTGTATAGCCAAATAAACTTGGTGAAAATTTATGCTGCTGCCTATTCTACTTTATCAACTATGCGATTAGCCAGATAACATAATATAACTAGAAATATATATGAGAAGGTATATGCGGCTATATAGAGATATAGCTGGGAGATAACTAACTAAAGTCTTTCACACCAAATGGCGCCTCTGTGTCTCAGATATAATATATGCTTGCGGCTTTGGTTTTTGTTCTCACAGGTTTATATATAGGTAGTTTTATATGCACACCATTATATACATGAGAACTGTGAGCACTTAGATTGAAACTGCCCCTAGCCTGAAACTGGAACACACGGGACATCAAACCCGAACTCAGCAAATTAAAACACACATGACGATAGGTGGAAACAGTTGTGCTCCACCTTCATAGTACTATTTTGAGCCCCCCCCAGGTAAAACCAAGGTTTACTAAAAGTATGCAAGAGATCGCAGATTCACTCGACTACTTCCTGTACTATTTATATAACACAGTGTGCCTATACTTCTGAGTGTGGGACCTCCTTACTGGTGGATCCTGCTGACATCTAGGACATCCTAGACCCCCTGACCGGTTCTAAAGGGATATTGTTCTCCCCTGACATTTTCCTTATCCTTAATCCTTAACTTCCTCCCTCTTCTCCCCAACACCCCCCCTTTTGTTTTAGCATTACAGTACTTAGGAAATGGACCCTGGTCTCTGGTTTGTTTCTCTAAATACAATACTAAATACTAAAAGGAGCCTATTGCAAACATTTTTGAAAAAACTCCATAGTGATGTATCCTTTTTGCAGGAAACGCACTGGGCTTCCTACTAAGCTCCCAAGTATAGAGTTCAAACAATATCCAGTAGTGTTCAATTCAGTTTACCATGAGAAGAGCAGATGAGTCTTTATTTTGATAAGTAAAGATGTGGCCTTTCATCGGATTCATGTGGAGACCGACCCGGAGGGCAGATTCTTACTATTAGTCTGCAAAATCAATAACCAACTTTATACTCTGGTAAATGTATATGCCCCCAACCAGGGCCAGGTAAAATTCCTGCGCAAAATACTACACCTCACTAATAAAATGGAATTTTGATGCTTTAACCACGGAGCTCAAGTCTTTAACAAATAGGTGGGATTTCAGAGAGATTTCTTGGCTTGGACGAGTGGCTACTATAAAAATGTCTACTCCCTAAGGCCCTGTACCTGTTCCAATGTATTCCTTTGAACGTTCCACATGTCATACTACAACACATACATCAGATTTTTACCAGGTACGCCTGGATGAATAAGGCCCCACGTATTAGCCAAAAAGTTATGCAAAGAGAATACGCGAGAGGCAGAATATCTTTTCCCAATATACTGTTATATCTGTCCCAGATTACAGCTTGGGGTCTACGAGCAGAGCGGCCGGGCTGGTACAGATTAGAAGAACTCCACGTGCCGACCGGTCTCGACTTGCAAAATGCTATCTGGGTTCCGGGCTATAACTCTTTGGTCAAAAACATAGAAAACCCTATAGTTCAACAAAATATCCATTTGTGGCATGGTCTTAGACATCATTCAGAGATTGCTCTGCACCCTTCCCCTATTCATCACTTGAGAGGTCTGATGTGGGACCTCCCTAATACTCACGTGGAGTTCTGGATGGAAAAACAATTCACATTAGTTGGGAAGCTATATTTTAACAATGAACTGATGACGATCCCTCAGGTCCTACACTTGCTAACTAACCCTCCACTGTGGTTTCAGTTTGCTGAATTCCTGGAAATTCTCCGAACGAAGCCTCAGACAACACTCTAAATGGGAGGAGAGATGGTTTGGAGGATTGGGTACATACAAGCCCCTTACATTCCATTATAGGACCCTGCTAAAAGACCACTCTTTAGGCCTCCCTGGACAGATCAAAATGTGGTGCAGGGTGTTAAATTTAGGGATATCGGACCTAGACATCAGTAGGGCGGTGACTCTAACGAAGAGAACGATACATTGTGTGACAATATTTGAAGGGTACATAAAGCTACTATTGAGATGGTACAAGGTACCTACCAGACTGTTTAAAATGTTCGAGGGTTCCTCCACGACTTGCTGGAGACAGTGCGGTGGGGAGGGCTCTGATCCTCATATATGGTGGACCTGCCCAAAAATATGTACTTTATGGAGATATTTGAGATACTCCTGCACTCCATGAACATAGACATAACATTGACTCCTCGGTGTGCTCTCTTTCATGTTTTTGATGATGGGCTACCTACACACACTAAACAACTTATATGTGGAGATATATATCATTTCTGCGACCAAGCTGTGCATTGCCAGAGCTTGAAAGCAAATTGAACCACCTTCATTATCGGATGTTTGTGAGGTGATGCACTTCCTAACCAAAACGGAAACATTTGTATACAGCTCCTTGGAGCGCATGGAAGATTGCTGGGTGATCTGGACTGACTGGATCCAAAATCTGTAGGGTTGAATGGAACTTATGTGAGAGACAATGATCAGTATTCTCAAAACTCTGATACTGTAACAGATTGGATATTGGAACTAGTGGCAACACAAGTAAAGATGATTGCCTTTCCCTTTTTTTTTTTTCTTCTCTTCCCTCCTCCCCCATAACATAGCTCCCCCAATGATCTTCCCTTCCTCCACCCTCCCTTCCTCCTCCCCTATACACATAGACTGAATATAGGTCAGGGGATCAATATAATCATCTGACACGATGGCACGATCTTAACTTAAAAGTTTTCAATATGTTTTCTCTTCCCTATTCCCTCCCAAGTTTGGAGTAAGTTTGTGGCAGATAATAGTGCAAGAATAAAGAGAGAAAATCAAGGGCAATATACTTGTTTCATGTTTATGAGGTTGATAAAGTATGTAACGGGATCTCCCGAAAGATACCTAAATATGTACACGCCATTAACAGTATACTTGAGAATTTTATATTTTGACTACATTATGGATGTATTATGCACAAGGTTCTTGACCATTTTGTTTTCTTTTTGTGTATTATGCTTTGTACTTAATACACATTGGATGTACTGTACTTTTAACCTCAATAAAAAAAGTTTAAAAATTAAAAAAAAAAAAATTGTTTAAAATTCTTTAAACATAAAGGGCCAGATTACGAGTGAAGCGCTAACAGTTGCTTGCAAGCGATTAGGGGTTTATCAAAGGTGTTTGCGTGCGTCAGGTTTTTCACCCATATTGCAAGTTGAAAGTAAATATGATCCCTTGAGCACAATTTAAGTCAATGCGCGTTGGGTTATCGCGTCCTCAGAGCTGTGATTAACTGTTTTCGCAAAACAAAAAAGTGTCACAAAACACATCAAAAATATATGACAAAGTACAGTTACACTTGACATTAACATAGAGATACATATATATATGTGTGTGTGTGTGCATATGTATTTATATGTGTATACACAGAGAGAAGCACACTCACAGGAACGCACAACTGGCTCAATACTATTGTTAGCCTGTTCTATGGCGATTTACAACCTGGGTGCAGCTTCTTTTAGCCCAGTAATGCTTTTCACAGAGTAGAACTTTCCTGTAGTATATCAGTCTGATCCCGCCTATATCGTCTGAGGTTGCTGTGTTCCTTGTTCAGAGAGGAATTGCCTGGTATTTTGGCGCTGGACTGACCGTAATAGGCGGCATCAGACTGATATACTACAGGAAAGTTCTACTCTGTGAAAAGCGTTACTGGGCTAAAAGAAGTGGCACCCGGGTAGTAAATCGTCATAGAACAGGCTAACAATGTTATTGAGCTGGTTTTTCATTCCTGTGAGTGCATTCCTCTCTGTGTGTATTTATGTGTACAGGGAGTGCAGAATTATTAGGCAAATGAGTATTTTGACCACATCATCCTCTTTATGCATGTTGTCTTACTCCAAGCTGTATAGGCTCGAAAGCCTACTACCAATTAAGCATATTAGGTGATGTGCATCTCTGTAATGAGAAGGGGTGTGGTCTAATGACATCAACACCCTATATCAGGTGTGCATAATTATTAGGCAACTTCCTTTCCTTTGGCAAAATGGGTCAAAAGAAGGACTTGACAGGCTCAGAAAAGTCAAAAATAGTGAGATATCTTGCAGAGGGATGCAGCACTCTTAAAATTGCAAAGCTTCTGAAGCGTGATCATCGAACAATCAAGCGTTTCATTCAAAATAGTCAACAGGGTCGCAAGAAGCGTGTGGAAAAACCAAGGCGCAAAATAAGTGCCCATGAACTGAGAAAAGTCAAGCGTGCAGCTGCCAAGATGCCACTTGCCACCAGTTTGGCCATATTTCAGAGCTGCAACATCACTGAAGTGCCCAAAAGCACAAGGTGTGCAATACTCAGAGACATGGCCAAGGTAAGAAAGGCTGAAAGACGACCACCACTGAACAAGACACACAAGCTGAAACGTCAAGACTGGGCCAAGAAATATCTCAAGACTGATTTTTCTAAGGTTTTATGGACTGATGAAATGAGAGTGAGTCTTGATGGGCCAGATGGATGGGCCCGTGGCTGGATTGGTAAAGGGCAGAGAGCTCCAGTCCGACTCAGACGCCAGCAAGGTGGAGGTGGAGTACTGGTTTGGGCTGGTATCATCAAAGATGAGCTTGTGGGGCCTTTTCGGGTTGAGGATGGAGTCAAGCTCAACTCCCAGTCCTACTGCCAGTTTCTGGAAGACACCTTCTTCAAGCAGTGGTACAGCAAGTACAGCAAAGAAAGGTATTGGTCACTGATTTTTTTTTTTTTTTTTTTTTTTTGAATGTCAGAAATGTATATTTGAGAATGTTGAGATGTTATATTGGTTTCACTGGTAAAAATAAATAATTCAAATGGGTATATATTTGTTTTTTGTTAAGTTGCCTAATAATTATGCACAGTAATAGTCACCTGCACACACAGATATCCCCCTAAAATAGCTATAACTAAAAACAAACTAAAAACTACTTCCAAAACTATTCAGCTTTGATATTAATGAGTTTTTTGGGTTCATTGAGAACATGGTTGTTGTTCAATAATAAAATTAATCCTCAAAAATACAACTTGCCTAATAATTCTGCACTCCCTGTATGTATGTATGTTCAGACATATATACACATATAAACACATAAATACATATGTGCACATATAAAGAGACATAAGTAATTGCATTGGAGCCCTTTACAGTTAACTAGATCAAAACATGTAAAAGCATATTTATGCAATATTCATATTTAATTAATAAAGTGTTATAGTGTATATTTACTGTAAATATTTGACAATCCAATGTCAAATAGAAAACGTTCTATGTATTTCTAAATATATATATATATATATATATATATATATATATATATATATATATATATATATATATATATATATACTGTATATATTTATATATATATATATATATATATATATATATATATATATATTAATATACATATATATGTATATATCTATACCTATATAATCATGTAATCATGAATGCACCTGTCATGGTTGATTATATATTTCTTACCTGTTCTATGTAAAAAATTTGCATCTATTGTGTATTATTATTGTTTTTGAATTTTATTGTACCCTATTGTATCAATGCAATGTTACAAACGAGAGAAATCTCAATGTATCCTTCCTGGTAAAATAGTTTATAAATAAATGTGTGTATATATATATATATATATATATATATATATATATATATATATATATATATATATATATTAATATACTGTATATGTGTGCAAAAACATCAGATATATATATAGAAATATATATTTATTACTAAATAGAAAATTCTTCCATGTTAAGAACATTGGAATGTGAAATATTCATATATCCATGTTTTTTGCTCCATTGACTTTTATAGGGCAAATAGGTTACATTATAAGATGCAATATTCTAAGTTTGTTTTTTTACAAGCAAATTCTATTCTATTTATTATTTAAGGCACAGTGGGAGTAAATGCATTAAACTGCCAGATACATCAAAATGATTAACTAAATAAGAGTACAAGAGAACAATATTAAGGGCTAGATTACAAGTGGCGTGCCGACTGCTGCGCGAGAGCATTTTCACGCATGGAGTGTAGTGCGTTAAAAAAAGATGCACCAAACAACATAAATACATTGAAAATTTCAGTTATACTTATATAAACAATATCTGATAAAATAACTCATACAAATATATATAAAAAAAAGTTATAGGGCTAAAAGGTTTATGGTATATGACAAGGTGTTTGACTGCAAAGGTGCTATAATGTGTATATACATATATGTCTTAAAATGTGTACAAGTACGCTAAATCCCTCACATAATAGACTTTGTTGGGAGTGCACGGTAAAATTAATGTTGGATGTTTTTTTCGAGCAGTAATCTGATGGGCCACTAATACAAGTGGAGTTCTTTATGTAGTCCAGTTCTATACTAGTAATAATAATGATGAACTTTAGCTATGAAGCTGAGCTATCCTGATGTGCGCTAAATTAAATTGCTCTCGAGCAAACGCGTTTACTTTCCATTCATACTACACTTGCTATTTACGACGCACACAAAGAGATGCAATAAATTCCCTTTATGCTCATGCACAACAGTTGTCGTGCCACATTATTGAGTCACCAGCAAGCAGAGTGTGGCATTGTGCAGTGTTAAGTGCAGACAACATATGCTGTCCACTTACCGCAAGGTCTGGCTGACATGGTTCACTACCGCGAATCATGTCCGCCTGACCTATATAAATGGAGCCTAATGAGTGTGCTCTGTGTTATCCATTAAAAGCATAGGGAACACTAAAAAAGTTTCAGCAGCGTTAAGATACCAGATTGGGCGTTATTCTTAGCGTGGGGCTGTGCGCAAGATATATTTACTTCCATTTCCTTTCAGTTGTTTTACTCTCAAAATAACTTTGCTGTCTATGGGGACAATGTTAGTTGAAATCATTAGTGAATATTAAAAACAAAATGATAAAAATGTGACTTTAAATTAAATAAACTTTTTTATGCAATCTGCTAGTAGCATATTTGCTTCGGTGGCAAAATTCCTTGATTTATCCCAAATGAAAATTGCTTATTCATATATATTCAAAAGCTGAGATAATAGGCAGCCACGGTAACAAACTGCTTGACACTTGCATCTAAAATAATTTGGATGAAAGTGCCCCTGTATAATAGTGTGATTGAACAATTTGCTAAATCAATTGTGCTGGGACTTTGGGAAAAGCTTAAGAGTAGAAACCAGTTCATATATTTTCATTTTATCCTGTGGATTTTACTTGATATTTTTTTCTGAAAGAAAAATAAAAGAACAGCAAAAATAAGACAAAGGGAATATACACACATGACTGTTCCATGCCATTGCTATAATTGAAGGAAATAATAATACATTTTAGAATTAAAGGGGCAGTATACTGTAATATGTTATTTCTTTTAATGTGTTTTCAATTATCCATTTTACATGATTTTTAAAATTGTTCACAAATAGTTCATTTACCCTCATTTAGATTTTTTTTAAATAGCTGCTTTTGCCTGTTGAACCCAACACCTTTAATGAAAATTTTAATACTGATGTAATAGGTACAATAAATATACAGTATGTAAACAAGAGACAGCAGTAGAAATTACACTCATATTTGGGGGTGGGAAACATAATTACTAAAATGTTAATATTCAATTGTTAACTCTAAGGGGTAGATTTATCAAGCAGCGGATGCTGCAATCTACCCAAGCCGGAAACTTAAGTTAACAAACAGCGGTTGTAAGACCGCTGCTCTTTAACTCATCTGCCACCTCTGAGGTGGAAGACAGCAATCATCCCGATCAGATACGATCGGGATGATTGATTCCCCATGCTAGCGACTAATTGGCCGCAAATGTGCAGGGAACGACATTACACAAGCATTTCACCAGCCAGAGTGAATCATGTCTGTCTGCCGCTTGATAATTCGCTCCAAAGTATGTTTTTTGCATGCATAAAGAGATATGATAAGGAGGACTTTGTGTTCATAGTGGGTGATATGTTAATAAGGTCTGTTTTCCCAGCAAGCTCAGCCCATTTAAATGAGTTTGTTTTTAAAGTGCAAAATCAACTATTTGATATAAAAAAATTAAGCTCAAGAAGCAATATTTTAAAGAACCATTAAACTCAACATTTTAACAATGTATACAATGTTTGATTTTTTAAAGTATAACATTATTGCGTTATACATTCAATATTTATTCTGTTGCGCTTTGCTGTAAAATACATTTTGCACTTGGACCACTTTCTCTCAGGGAAACTTTGGTTAATACTATTATCTTATGTTTTGTAAAATGTTATTTACCTACACCCCCTTCCTTACTTTGTTTATAGCTTTTCTTTTTTTAAGGTGGATTATCAGTTTTGCATCAACATTCATGATAGGGAAATATTATATGCATTAGCAATAGGCATACTAGGTAGTTAAGGTGTGAAAATTATTCTGTATATATAAATATATATTTATATTTAGCTATTAGATAGACATTAGAAAGGAATGTATGCCTGTTTAATAAATTATTATTAATTAACTAAGCTGAATTGGTGCTGAACCACTGTTAAATGGATACCATTTTTTTTTTTCTTTCATGATTCAGATAGAGCATGTCATTTTAAGCAACTTTCTCGTTTACTCCTATTGTAAATTTTTCTTCATTCTCTTGGTATCTTTATTTGAAAAAGCAGGAATGCTGCATTTAGCCACCAATCATCAAGCGTTACCCAGGTGCTGAACCAAAGATGATCCGGCTTGTATGCTTACATTCCTGCTTTTCAAATAAAGATATCAAAAGAACAAAGAAAATTGATAATAGTAGTCAATTAGAAAGTTGCTTAAAATTTCATGTTCTATATGAATCATGAAATAAAAATTTGGGTTCAGTGTCCCTTTAAGGGAAGAGAAAAGGACAGGCTACCCTAGTCTCCTTCCTTAACTGCACATGTGCAAAACTATTTCATGCTTTGGACCCCATTTAACAATGTCCGGATGGACAGGGTTTGCTTCCATGAACCAGTCCGCCCGGGATTGCAAAAAGCGGGTAGCAATACACTGCTCGCATCTATCATTGCACAAGCGTCTGCTTGTGCTATGCCACCACCTGCAAATGCTAGCCCAACGGTGTGCAAGTAGTGGTTGTCAATCACCCAGCCAAACATATCTGGGGTGATTTTAATACACAAGCTAAAAGCTGGTGTAAAGGTTTGAGCAGTGGTCTGATGACCGCTGCTTCTTAAATATCAGCTGCAGGCTCACTCATGCCTCCAAAGCTGCACACGGCTTGATAAATGGAGCCCTATGTATGAGTATTAGTGTCTGATTGGTTAACAAGGGTTCTTTTGTTTTGAGGGACAGGGAAATCAGTGAAAAGAAAAAGAAAACATACAACAATATGCTCATTTGACAAAATAAAGCTGCAACATTAACTTCAAAATTCTTCTCAGATATGAAGGTAAATTATTTATTAATGTGCTGGTGGACATGTCCGCCCCACATTGATAAATGCCAACAGCATACGCTGTCGGCATTTATCATTGCACAAGTATTTTGTATGAAATGCTTGTGCAATACAGCCCCCTGCACATGCCGGGCCAATCGGCCGCCGCTGGCAGGGGATGTCAATTATTGATTGCTGTTCTCCGCCTCAGAGGTGGCGGACGAGTTAAGGAGCAGCGGTCCTCATACTGCTGCTTCTTAACGTAAGTTGCATACACTGCTTCTAAAATCGACCTCTTTGTGTTTAATGTCCCTTTAAGTTTTATGATGATAATAGGTTTAGGATAGGACACAGCATAGGACATATATGCATATCAGTAGGAATACATGCAGCCCTATGGATCATTTTCACAATGCACAATATTTTACTAAACATACTTCATATAGCAAATGTAGAATAGAGACGCATTACATTAAAAATAAAACAGTGGGTACACCAGTCAACACTGTAGAATTGCATAATCAACAAATAGATGATAAGAAGACAATGCAATAGCACTTAGTCTGAACTTCAAATGAGTAGTAGATTTTTGTTAAATAAATTGCAAAGTTATGTCTATTTCCACTCCCCCTGTATCATGTGACAGCCATCAGCCAATCACAAATGCATATACGTATATGCAGTGAATTATTGCACATGCTCAGTAGGAGTTGGTGACTCAAAAAGTATAAATATAAAAAGATTGTGCAAATTTTGTTAATGGAAGTAAATTGGAAAGTTGTTTAAAATAGCATGCTGTATCTGAATCATGAAGTTTAATTTTGACTTGAGTGTCCCTTTAACTTTTTTCATTCAACAAATATATTTAACATGTTTTAACAGTGCCCTTTAATATGCATGACAGACATTGTCCATTTAAAGGGACATAAATTGAAAATGTTTCTTTCATGAGTAAGATAGAGTATACGGTTTTAAAGAACTTTCCAATATTCTTCTATTGCATATTTGTTTCATTCTCATAGTATCCTTCATTGAAGAATCAAGTACTGGCATATACTGACTACTGGCATTTGTGCAGCTACCAATCAGCAGCTAGCTCATAGTAGTGCATTGCTGCTCCGGAGTCTACCTTGATATGCTTTTCAATAAGGATACCAAGATAACAAAGTAAATCAGATAATAGAAATCAATTTGAAAGTTGTTTAAATGCTTCTTCTATCTGAATCATTAAATAATAAATTTTCACTTTACTGTCCCTATAAGTAAATAAAATACAACTTGTCAAATTGAAAGCAACACATTAGATTTGGATACTCATAACAGTATTGCTCTTAATTATTAATATTGTATTTATACTATGTCAGTAATTATTTATATATTATTGTATTTAAAATTAATATGTGTAAATTATGTATTAGCAGGGAGATCATATCATAAGTAAGAATCCTACCACTTGTTACAAATCCATAAGCATGGGCAAAAAAATGGCATTTTTTATTCGTCATAGAAACAAATGGTGAATAATTTTGCAGACTGCAGCATTCAGCATTCGGCTATTTTGGGTGCCAGATGTATTAATGTAAAAGTGCATCATATAAATGTCTATATTTGTGCAGATATTTGTATTTTAAATTTTTACACTAATAAATCCAATGTTGAAATTAGCCGAATGCTGCGCTCTGCAGACATAGGCCTAGTTTCCATTGGAGTGGTGAATTGCAGAAACTGGTGATACAAATACGTATCTCCATTAAAGTATATGGAGATATTTATGTTACCACCAGTTTCCAAACTTTAACACCTCAATGGAAACTAGGCCCATATTCTGCATTTATTTAAATAACGAATACCAAATGTTTGCCCATTCCTACTAATCAATCAGCAGACAACTAGTAATGTCTAAAGGACATTTGCTGTTAGACAAAGCAGGGTGACTACTAAAAGCTAAAAGAATTAACAAAGTAGGGCTAGTTTCCAGTGAGGTGGCAAATGATTGAAACTGGGGATAAAAATATGTATTTCCATTAAGGTCTATAGAGATTTTTTATTTTACCATCAGTTTCCACACTTTATTACCTCAATGGAAACTAGGCCTTATTATTATGGGATAAAATGAGTTTATAACTAATAGCGGGATCCTCTTCACAGGAAAAAAAAAATGTGTTTCTTCAATTTGGAAGTGATTATTTCTGTCTTCTGCAAAATAAAGACATTCTGGCCTAAACTCATTAAAGATTACTGGGACTGAATGTTGTACCTATAAAACCTGTCATGTCTGCTAGGTTCCTTATGGAATTCATTAAAGCTAAATTCAGTACTGAAAGCTCTGTAGCTCATTAAGAGATGTTTACTACATTTCCTGTCTAGAGGAAAAAAATGCAGTACAATATAGAACACAATGCAATGTGAACTTGTTCCTTTTTTGTATACTGTATACTGAAGTGCATTTAGAAACACATTGTATAATAAACAATTTCATTTGGTATTGTGCGTTATGTAGATTGGTTATCCCAGTATCAGTGGGCTGATCAAAGAGTTCCTTGTGTGTGTTAGAAGTATTCTTGCAGCGCTTAGCATATTCATAAATCCCTTTACATATAAAGGTCCCTTACATCTTATTCAGCAATCGCTGTACTCGCAAGGACATCTGGAAATACAAAATCACTGTCTAATGTGATAAAAAAGACGGTATATGGAACTAACCAAGTTTATGCAAATACAGCAAACTGTTCATTTTATTGCGTGTGAACACCAAATGGAAAGGTTTTAGCATTGCAGGGTGCTATGCTGTAAACCCTTGTGGCTCCCTGAGGCTTGCAGTGTGTCCACTTGCACTGTACTGGAAACAGCTGAGAACACAAGGAAACTCCATTTTAATAATACAGAAAAGATCATATTTTCAAAGACCCATTACCTTTCCTGCATTTGGGTCACTCTGCTATATACATCATTAAGATTTATCTTCCATACTTCCATAATAAAAAAATAAGTAGACATTAAAAGATAAAAGAAAGTATTGTTTTATATAACAAGTAAATGTGGATGCAGACTATTTGTGCTGCATTGCAGACATACATTAGATGTTTAAAAACAGGGGATCACTATGGAAACAATTTGCAACGACCAATAAAAGCCCTTGCTAGTAGAATCTATCAGCTCATAACTAATGGGCAGGAAATTCTAATATACTTAAAGGGTCACTATACCCAAACATTTTCTTTCATGATTAAGGTAGAGAATACAACTTTAAACAATATTCCAATTTACTTCTATTACCTAATTTGCTTCATTCTTTAGATATACTTTAATGAAGAAATAGCAATACACAAGGTGAACCAATCACAGGAGGCATCTATGTGCAGCTACCAATCAGCAGCTACTAAGCATATCTAGATATGCTTTTCAGCAAAGAATATCAAGAGAATGAAGCAAAATAGATAATAGAAGTAAATTAGAAAGTTGTTTATAATTGTATGCTCTTTCTAAATCATGAAAGAAAAATTTGGGTTTCATGTCCCTTTAACTGGAGGGATCAGCAGTTTAAGGTGAACAGTGTGTGATTCTCTGCTATACTACCCTTCCTTATCCTCTAAAGGCAGAATGTCCCCAAACTGACAGTGATTTTCATAACTAACTTTTCTAAGCTGAACATGCATACTTTATTAAAATGTGTTAAAGGGACATAAAACCAATTTTTTTCTTTCATGATTCAGATAGAGTATACCATTAAACAATATTTCTATTTACTTCTGTTATCTAACTCAATTCGTTCCTTTGGTATCCTTTGTTGAAATGCATACCTAGGTAGGCTCCGGAGCTAGCTGCTGATTGGTGGCTGCACGTGTACTTGTGATTGGCTTACTGGTGTGTTCAGCTAGCTTCCAGTAGTGCATAGCTGCCTCTCCAATAAATAATACCAAGGCAATGAAACAAAAATGATAATTTAAGTAAAATGCTAAGTTTTTTTAATTGTATGTTTTATCTGAATCATGAAAGAAACATGTCCCTTTCTACTTGAAATTTATTATTGTTTAGAAAAATAGATAATCAATGTATTCCCCAGTTTTGTATAACCAACTCTCTGTGATTAACTTGTATCTAAGTTTCTGCAGACTACCCCTTTATCTCAGTTCTTTTGACAGTTTGCATTTTAGACAATCAGTGCTGACTCATAAATAACTCTACAGGAGTGAGCACAGTATTATCTTTATGACACACGAACTAGCACTATTTAACTGTGAAATACTGTAAAAATGCCCTGAGATAAGAAACGGACTTCAACGATTTAAAAAATCAGTTTGAGCCTACCTAGGCTTAGCTTTCAACAAAAAATGCCAAGAGAACAAAGCAAATTTGATAATACAAGAACATTTGAAAGCTGTTTAAAATTGCATGTCCTATATGAATCAAGAAAGTTTAATTTTGACTTGACTGTCCTTTTAATAGCAAGTAATCATACCAAATATATAGTGTCAACAAAGGGCATTTGAGTCTCTTTATAGCACAAATCAGCAGATAATTATTTTCCTTTGTTACACTACTTTCTTTAATACTACTAAGCTATCTTATAACAATGACCAGCTCACTTTTGTGGCAGCATAATACCCATGGTAAGGTAGAGAATAATTCAGAAAATGCAGCACACATATATCATCGGACAACATGCCTCTTTCTTAAAGTAATCTGATTTTGTTTTAAATTATTATTTGTATAAGCTAGTTCATCTGCGTCTCTTGTCATTAGGGTTAGCTATTGTAACTGACATTTTTATTTTTAACATGGTAAAAGAGAGGTTAGTGTTTGCCTTGTATAACGATTGATCCACCATTTTGTTTTTACTTAGCAGCGCTCTTAAAAACTTTAGAGTATTAATACTCTTACAATGTTAGATCTGATTTTAATATTGCGTTGGACATAACACATTTACTTTGCTTGCTAACTATAGAAGCATTCGTCAAAGCAAGATACACACTACCTTCAGGCTGATTTGCTGAATGTTTCTATAGGAATCAAGGAAACATAGATATTGATTGGTGCTAAGACAAAATGACCATCAAGTCTGCCCACCTTTCTTTCTGAAGTGTAAACTTAAATAGGTCTTAGTATAGTCTTCTGTGCATCCAAAGCAATTACAAATTCCTCTACAGTCTTTGTGCCTCATTTACTCATTAACCTACTATCCTTAAACAAGAGATTATAGGCCCCATATATTAACCAGTGTGTGGCAAGCTTCTCAACTTGAGAAGTTGTCCACACACCATTGCTGCATATGGGCAGTGGATCTGTGTGAGAGAAGAGCCTGTCAATCACCCCGAGCCAGAGAGTTCGGGTGATTTCTCTCCGCCAACTCAGAGGTGGTGAAGAGTGTAAGAAGCAGCGGTCTAATGACTGCTGCTTCTTACATTGCGGGAACATGCCCTCATGTGCTTTGGAGCAGCTTAAAGGGACAGTCTACACCAACATTTTTCTTATTTAAAAAGATAGGTAATCCCTTTATTACCCATTCCCCGTTTTTGCATAACCAACGCAGTTATATTAATATACTTTTTACCTCAGTGATTACCTTGTATCTAAGCCTTTGCAGACAGCCTCCTTATATAAGTGCCTTTGACAGACATGCAGTGTAGTCAATCAGTGAAGACTCCTAAATAACTTCGCGGGAGTGAGCACAATGTTATCTATATGACACATGTGAACTAGCACAGTCTAACTGTGAAAAACTTTCAAAATGCTCTGAGCTAGGAGGCGGTTTTCAACTGTTTAGAAATCAGTTTGAGCCTAGCTAGGTTTAGCTTTTGAAAAATACCACCAAGGGAACAAATCAAATTTGATGATAAAAGTAAATTGGAAAGTTGTTTAACATTGCATGCCCTATCTGAATCATGAAAGTTTAGTTTTGACTTTACTGTCCCTTTAAGCTGCTTCGTACATAAAGCCCTATTATTCCTTGATCTGGTGTTGCTGTTTTTATAAAAAATACTTTTAGCCTCGGCTTTATTGAATCCCTTAACATACTGTAAGGTTTCAATCATATTATTTCTAATTTTCTTAAGGTCTGTAGTCTTTCCTTGCTAGTTTTATTCTTTAGGCTATTTACCATTTTAGTGATTCTTCATCTGGCGACATGGTCTCCAGAACTGTACAGAATGTTTGAGACAAGGCCATAATACTGATCACTACAGGGAGTGCAGAATTATTAGGCAAATGAGTATTTTGACCACATCATCCTCTTTATGCATGTTGTCTTACTCCAAGCTGTATAGGCTCGAAAGCCTACTACCAATTAAGCATATTAGGTGACGTGCATCTCTGTAATGAGAAGGGGTGTGGTCTAATGACATCAACACCCTATATCAGGTGTGCAGAATTATTAGGCAACTTCCTTTCCTTTGGCAAAATGGGTCAAAAGAAGGACCTGACAGGCTCAGAAAAGTAAAAAATAGTGAGATATCTTGCAGAGGGATGCAGCACTCTTAAAATTGCAAAGCTTCTGAAGTGTGATCATCGAACAATCAAGTGTTTCATTCAAAATAGTTAACAGGGTTGCAAGAAGCGTGTGGAAAAACCAAGGCGCAAAATAACTGCCCATGAACTGAGAAAAGTCAAGCGTGCAGCTGCCAAGATGCCACTTGCCACCAGTTTGGCCATATTTCAGAGCTGCAACATCACTGGAGTGCCCAAAAGCACAAGGTGTGCAATACTCAGAGACATGGCCAAGGTAAGAAAGGCTGAAAGACGACCACCACTGAACAAGACACACAAGCTGAAACGTCAAGACTGGGCCAAGAAATATCTCAAGACTGATTTTTCTAAGGTTTTATGGACTGATGAAATGAGAGTGAGTCTTGATGGGCCAGATGGATGGGCCCGTGGCTGGATTGGTAAAGGGCAGAGAGCTCCAGTCCGACTCAGACGCCAGCAAGGTGGAGGTGGAGTACTGGTTTGGGCTGGTATCATCAAAGATGAGCTTGTGGGGCCTTTTCGGGTTGAGGATGGAGTCAAGCTCAACTCCCAGTCCTACTGCCAGTTTCTGGAAGACACCTTCTTCAAGCAGTGGTACAGGAAGAAGTCTGCATCCTTCAAGAAAAACATGATTTTCATGCAGGACAATGCTCCATCACACGCGTCCAAGTACTCCACAGCATGGCTGGCAAGAAAGGGTATAAAAGAAGAAAATCTAATGACATGGCCTCCTTGTTCACCTGATCTGAACCCCATTGAGAACCTGTGGTCCATCATCAAATGTGAGATTTACAAGGAGGGAAAACAGTACACCTCTCTGAACAGTGTCTGGGAGGCTGTGGTTGCTGCTGCACGCAATGTTGATGGTGAACAGATCAAAACACTGACACAATCCATGGATGGCAGGCTTTTGAGTGTCCTTGCAAAGAAAGGTGGCTATATTGGTCACTGATTTGTTTTTGTTTTGTTTTTGAATGCCAGAAATGTATATTTGTGAATGTTGAGATGTTATATTGGTTTCACTGGTAAAAATAAATAATTGAAATGGGTATATATTTGTTTTTTGTTAAGTTGCCTAATAATTATGCACAGTAATAGTCACCTGCACATACAGATATCCCCCTAAAATAGCTATAACTAAAAACAAACTAAAAACTACTTCCAAAACTATTCAGCTTTGATATTAATGAGTTTTTTGGGTTCATTGAGAACATGGTTGTTGTTCAATAATAAAATTAATCCTCAAAAATACAACTTGCCTAATAATTCTTCCCTCCCTGTAAAGTGGCACAAGAATCTTAGATTTGTGCTGCTAAAGTCATATTCTATACAGCCAAACATTATATTGGCCATACCAGGAACACTATTGAATTGTTTACCAAATTTCAAATAATCTGAAGTAATAATCCCAGGTCCTGTTTCTCTTTGTTACCGTCAGTAAAGTATCACTGAGTCTATAATTGTTAACATTCAGATTCAATCATTTTTTTCCATTCCCCATTAAGGTTATTCCAGTAGTTAGATGGTTAAATCACTGGAGGTTTATGGCTATAGTAGGGTTACTAAGGGTTGGATGCTGTGGCTGATAGAGAGGAGAATCACAGAGAAAAGGTTCAAGAAAAGTGACTGGCAGGTGTGGAATTTGGTCCAAGACATATAGTTTATTAATTCATTTATTGTGTAGGACATTGTAACATGCAATGCCAAAATCACATAAGCCATATCTACCACAATAAAATAAAACTGTTTCTATAGTATTGAATGAACTTTGACTTTATGAATTTACTTTATTAGTTTTACACTATATGCATTCAAATGAATAGACCTTTAGTGTGTAAAACCTCCCCTGCTGTCCTTTAATTAAGTACTACATTAGCAATTCCCTAGACATTTGGGAAAACTCCTGTCAGCAATGATTGATTAAACAGATCTGCTAAGTGTGCAACCAGGAGAGATCCAAACCCTTTCAATGAATATTGTCATCCTCTGCCTTCTCATGACTACAAAGCCAGAGAAGGCTTACTCATTGGGGTGATCTGCTATGTCCCCATCTCATTACATAAAATTACAATAATCTGTCTTGAATATAAATTCCCCTTCTTTTGTTTTTCATCTTTCCTTAAAGGATCAGTAAATAGAGTAGATTTGCTTAATCAACAAATGCATGATAAAAAGACAATGCAATATCACTTAGTCTGAACTAAAAAGTTGTGTCTATTTCAACCCCCCCCTGTATCATGTGACAGCCTTCAGCCAATCACAAATGTATATACATATATTGTGTTAATTCGTGCACATGCTCAGTAGGAATTGGCGACTCAAAAAGTGTAACTATAAAAAGACTGGATTGCAAAAGTCGTTTAAAATTGCATGCTCTATCTGAATCATGAAAGTTTAATAATTTTGACTTTAATGTCCCTTTAATATACCTAAAGAAGATTTTGAAACATTTTTAATTGACTGAGTTATCTCTACATCAAACATGAACTTTCACTTTCTAATCAATCAAAGTTTTGTTGTTGGATACTCCATATTTTCACAAACATCTTTAAAGGAGTCTTTCTGTGTTTCCTAAAATCTATCTTCCCAGAATGTGGCACCTCTCTTGAGAGCCAGATTGATTTCTTTTTGTGTCTTTGCAGACATGTTTACTGCAGTGTACAGTTGCACTTAAATTAGTGCAATTATTTTACAATATATTTACAACTTTCTTGTATTCTCTTCATCACTGAGCCATATCATTTTTCTGTGCTGAATCAGTTTTTACACTTTTGAATTCACATTTTTTTAATATTAATTGCAGTGTTTTTATTGGGTTACCAACATACACACACTTAAGCATCTCAAACACTGTAAGAAAATACCTGTAGTTTATAGCTATAAACATAACAATGGCAAAATGTCACTACCCCATTTGTGATTTTCTATGATGTACAAAGTAAACAATAGAATTTGAGTATTTTTAAATTCAAAATTGAACACTTATTATTCCATATTTATAAAGAAAAAGAAAAAAACTAGGATTCTATATAGATTAGAAGATTTCACAAATTTTCTCAATATGTGCCATCTTTAAAAAAAAATCAGATAATTAACAAGAATAAAATATCCAACTAAACTTTACTCCATCAGGATTCCCTCCATTTCAGTCAATTAAAAAAAAAATCAGGCCGAAACAATTTTGGCCTGTTTCATGTGGTACATCTTGTCTGTTTCTGCATTTTTTTATGTGTTTGCTTATATCACTCTTTTCAATTATAAAATGTGTATACAAGTTAAATAAGAGTATCACATAGTTAACTTCAATATAGTATTATATAATAATTGCACTAAACTATATGAAATTGTTATTTAAACATGTCAATAATAACATTAACCTAGATTACGAGTTTGCGTTACAGTTTTAATGCTGAAAAAAATAGCCATTTCAGTGTAAAAACGGTAACACAGCCATTACGAGTCGTGTCGGTATAGCTATACCGCAAGCATTTTAGCCTGTAACGCAACGTAAATCCTGCACTCAAAAAAATGACGTTTTGCAGGGGATTTCCATAGTGCCTTTATTACAGGTTGTGCGGTGAGGCTAAAATGCTTGCATTCCAGCCTATACCGACACAATCAGTTCCGCCATCTGAGAGCAGTAGTTATGAGTTTTGCGCAACAAAAATGTTACACACAACTCATAACTAAAATGTTACAAAGTACACTAACACCCATAAACTACCTATTAACCCCTATTCTGCCGCCCTCCCGCATCACACACTAAATTAAACTTATTAACCCCTAATCTGCCACTCCCGACATAGCCGACACTAATAAAAGTTACTAAACCCTATTCCGCCGCTCCCCAACATTGTCACCACTGTAATAAAGTTAATAACCCCTATTCCCCCACACCCCAACATCGCCGACACTATAATAAAGATATTAACCCGTATTCCACTGATTCCCAACATCGCCACCACTAAATAAAGTTATTAACCCCTAAACCTATGGCCTCCCTCATCACCGCCACTAAATAAACCTATTAACCCCTAAACTGCCAGCCCCCCACATTGCAAAAAACTAAATTAAACTATTAACCCCTAAACCTAACAACCTCCTAACTTTAAATTAAAATTGCAATATCCCTATCTTAAAATAAATAAAAACTTACCTGTGAAATAAAAAAAAATAAGTTTAAACTAACAATTACCCTAACATAACTATTAGACAAAAATTAAAATAACTACCAATTAAATAAACTAAATTACACATTAAAAAAACCTAACACTACTAAAAAAAACTAATTATAAAATTACAAAAAATAAAAAATACTAAATTACAAAAAATAACAAACACTAAATTACAAAAAATAACAAACATCCTTAAAATGGCATTTAGCTCTTTTAAAAAAGACCAAACCCTAATTCTAAAAAAAAAAACACCCAAAAAAAGTAAAAATAAAACCTAACACTAACCCCCGACGATCCATTTACAGTCCGGACATCCAGGCAGCGAGAAGTCTTCATCCAGGCGGCGAGGACTTCATCCATCCAGGCAGCGTCTTCTATCTTCATCCAGACGGCATCTTCTATCTTCATCGCGGCAGTGTCTTCTATTTTCATCCTAGAACAGTTCCATCCTTGAAGACATCTGGCACGGAGCGTAACTTTTTTTTCCCCATAGACATCAATGGGGTTGCGCTACGGCGATCGCCTTTCCACGCATCAGGTGTAATTTTGTTTTCTAACACCTTCTCCGCATTGATGCCTATGGGGAAAGCGTGCATGAACACGTATTCTCAGCCCTTGGATTTTGTGCGGTATGGAGCTTATCGCCACCATATCGCACACACAAGGTGGCTTTCCAGAAACGTGTAATGGCAGCACTATGGAGGGTGAAATAACGGAACTTTTGTTGCGTTCGTTTCGCACCCTCTATAGCGCAAACTTTTAATCTAGTTGATTAATAATTAAGTAAAAAACCTGCATTCAAGCATTAGCAATACAGAATTAGTCTGCCACTATGTTTTCCTTTCGCTCTGGCTCTGTATTTCTTCATTGAGGATCTGCAAAAATCTATGTGAAAACAATATCCATAAGTTCTGTTATATTGTGGGAAAATTACCACAGGTTTTGCTAATTCTAATAGTTGCTCTACTAATGGATCACCAAAAATCACCCTAATAATATTTTTTGATAGAAATTCTAATGAATTGGAATGGGGTCCAATAAAATAATTACATACAATTCTACTTTCAGACATGGGTCACAACTCATTTTGAAAAATAATTCACATTCATATTTCTGACAAACTTTCTTAGCATAGCAAAGAAAAAGAAAAAAAAAAACACATAGAATAGCTTGACCAGTAATCAAACTATAAAGCATGTCCATGACTTGCCACCTATTTCTATACCCATCCTGTTATCCAATACACTCTCAAATATGTGTTTAATTAATGAACATGTATCAATAGCGCCTGACATAAGCAGCAAAACAAAAATTACACTTACCAACTAAAAAAAAAATCTTATTTGAGTACAGTCTTTGATGTAAAGTGTTTTTAGAGGTGTCGGCTTCCTCGAAAAAAAATCAATACTTTGAGGAATTTGCTATTGTCTTTATAATCTGCTGTAAACTTGTCGGACCAATGACCACTGACTTAAAGACGATGATTGCCTCTTTCAAATGTAAGGTCATCTGCATGTATTTCTGTGTGAGAGAGTAGTTACCACACTGCTCATGATTTTGTTCCATTTGCTTATTAATGTATCATTTGATTCACCATGCCATTGTGACCCCTGATAGTCTAGTCATGTGTCTTTTTAATCTGCCCATTCAGATGCCTTTATGAGGGTGTTAAGACATTTTGTAGACCAGAATGTCCTACAGGGAGGAGCATATAACCCTTAAATGAGGGGTGTATTTTATGCTTTCTTTTGTAGATAGACGCTTAATTAAAGATCCCTCATACATAAATATGTTAGGTAAGTTATTTCAATTTATATGAAAATCACCAAGTAATTACAAGGGCGTAGGACCCCTCATTGGCATGAGGAGACTCCATTCATTCCAAAATGCTGTCTCATACCCATCTATGTTATCTAAGAGTGTAGATAGGGACCTAAGTAAGATTCAGTCCCCTCTTCTATAAAAGCTACCTAGTGTCTATAGAAAATAATTACAAGCAGAACAGTGATAATCAGCCGGTTAAAAGGGGCACATGTCTACTTTCAAAATAAGTGAAGCCCCCCCTTTCAAATGTTGGATATTATGCGCCTCTAATTATAGCAAGGGGGGAGACATAATATAATTTAATTAGATGCAAAAACAACACATCCGATTGGCAAGTTTCTTAGCCCTTAGACCGCCCACATTTGAGGGCTGGATGACGTGATGTCATGGGGATAAAATAAAATATGATTTTACTGCAAAAAGAAGCTTTGTTTTGAACAATAAGACATGTGCTCTTTTATAAAGCCTGGGCAATATGTAAGAAAGATTAACCATTCTAAAGGCATTTTAATTTTGTTAAATAATACCTAAATGTTACAGCAAACTGATTATTGTTAAATCATAAACACTTCCCCACAGGTGCTTCTGACACTACATCACTACTAAAATGAAAGTTAATATAGACTCCTTGCAAGTTGACTTTTTAACCAATTACATCTGCAATTCCCCATGCATGGATTTAAGTATATACCTACTTCTGGCTTATCTGGCAGCTGGTGCACTGCAATCTACATCTAATATAATCAAGGCTCTCATTATTGTAATATCATCCTTCATTGTTATTTTAGTAATTTCCTATAATGATAACTTGTCTAATACCTTATCCAGCATTAGGGGCCTATTTTTAACCCATACACCAAAAACATGCCTTTTGTTCCCATTTCTACAGCTACTTAATACACTCTCCAAAATGAATAGTTTCTGCAGTTTCAGTTTTATTTTCAACATAATGAGAAGCTCCTTTCTTTTCTCCATATTATGGGCCAGATTACGAGTGGAGCGCTATTAATAGTGCGTGTGCAATAGGGCAATTTTGCGCCCTTTTGGGCACATGTTAAAGAAAGTTTGTAGTACAAGTTGAAAGTAAATTCGACCATGAGAGTGTTGGGATAGCGCAACTGAAAAGTTCTGGTTAACTGACATGCGAGTAAAAAAAGTGGCACAAAACACATCAAAAACACATGTAACTGTATAGTTAAAGTTATATTAATACTATCTAATAAAAATGAATTGTAAAAAAAATTGCATGTTAAAGTTATAAGGGCTCAAAGAAACTTTTTACATATGAATCCATAGGAGCATTTGTATAAATAATTTTATTTATTAAAATATATATTTATATACATTTATACATACAGTATGTACCTGTATTTATTTGTGTATATATGCAGTTACATATATATATATATATATATATATATATATATATATATATATATGTGTATATATATATATATATATATATATATATATATATATATACACAGTGGGGCAAAAAAGTATTTAGTCAGCCATCAATTGTGCAGGTTCTCCCACTTAAGAAGATGAGAGAGGCCTGTAATTTTCATCATAGGTATACCTCAAATATGAGAGACAAAATGTGGAAACAAATCCAGACAATCACATTGTCTGATTTGGAAAGAATTTATTTGCATATTATGGTGGAAAATAAGTATTTGGTCACCTACAAACAAGCAAGATTTCTGGCTCTCACAGACCTGTATCTTCTCCTTTAAGAGGCTCCTCTGTCCTCCACTCACCTGTATTAATGGCACCTGTTTGAACTTGTTATCAGTATAAAAGACACCTGTCCACAACCTCAAACAGTCACACTCCAAACTCCACTATGGTGAAGACCAAAGAGCTGTCGAAGGACACCAGAAAAAAAATTGTAGACCTACACCAGGCTGGGAAGACTGAATCTGCAATAGGCAATCAGCTTGGTGTGAATAAATCAACTGTGGGAGCAATAATTTGAAAATGGAAGACATACAAGGCCACTGATAATCTCCTTCGATCTGGGGCTCCACGCAAGATCTCACCCCGTGGGGTCAAAATTATCACAAGAACGGTGAGCAAACATCCCAGAACCACACGGGGGGGACCTAGTGAATGACCTGCAGAGAGCTGGGACCAACGTAACAAAGGCTACCATCAGTAACACACTACGCCACCAGGGACTCAGATCCTGCAGTGCCAGACGTGTCCCCCTGCTTAAGCCAGTACATGTCTGGGCCCATCGGAAGTATGCTAGAGAGCATTTGGATGATCCAGAAGCAGATTGGGAGAATGTCATATGGTCAGATGAAACCAAAGTAGAACTGTTTGGTAGAAACAGAACTCGTCGTGTTTGGAGGAGATAGAATGCTGAGTTACAACCAAACAAAACCATACCTACTGTGAAGCATGGGGGTGGTAAAATCATGCTTTGGGGCTGTTTCTCTGCAAAGGGAACAGGACGACTGATCTGTCTACATGAAATAATTAATGGGGCCATGTATCGTGAGATTTTGAGTGTAAACCTCCTTCCATCAGCAAGGGCATTGAAGATGAAACGTGGCTGGGTCTTTCAGCATGACAATGATCCCAAACACACCACCCGGGCAACGAAGGAGTTGCTTCGTAAGAAGCATTTCAAGGTCCTGGAGTGGCCTAGCCAGTCTCCAGATCTCAACCCCGTAGAAAACCTTTGGAGGGAGTTGAAAGTACGTGTTTCCCAATTACAGCCCCAAAACATCACTGCTCTAGATGAGATGTGCATGCAGGAATGGGCCAACATACCAGCAACAGTGTGTGACAAACTTGTGAAGACTTACAGAAAACGTTTGACCTCTGTCATTGCCAACAAAGGAAATATAACAAAGTATTGAGATGAACTTTTGGTATTGACCAACTACTTATTTTCCACCATAATATGCAAATAAATTATTTCCAAATCAGACAATGTGATTGTCTGGATTTGTTTCCACATTTTGTCTCTCATAGTTGAGGTATACATATGATGAAAATTACAGGCCTCTCTCATCTTCTTAAGTGGGAGAACTTGCACAATTGGCGGCTGACTAAATACTTTTTTGCCCCACTGTATATATATTTATTGGAATCTTCCTAAAGTGCCCAGTCGGATTAGCATGCAATTGTGGGTGTTTGTTTTTATTTAAATTCTGTTCCATTGATCGCAACTTCTCCAGTAAAGGGCTTAACGTACATTGGGTAGTGCACGCACACCAAAACATTACTTTCAACCTGTAATATGAGAGCTACCAGATGCACAAAGTCAAATTACTTCTAGCGTAGATAGCACACTAGCTGGAGCACAAATTTGCGCTCCACTCATAATCTAGCCTTATGTTTTCAATAGAATCTATTCAGGTATGTCTATGAAGATATTACTAATCTAGTTGTGCAGCAAGAAAATGAATCACACCCCATAAACTAATGACCCCCCTGTTTATTATTCGGACATGGGGCAAAATTTCATGGACAGTAAGGCAGAATTTGCCACCTGCATCTACTAATGCAAACGTTTTTACTTGCACTGCCCCTCCCCATGCCCTCTCCCAACCCATTGCATGAAAGTAGGTCTTGTCAATCATCCTTGGAGAATCAGTCCAGAAAGATTAATCTTTACCTCCCCTTATGTAGTGAATGGCTTTAAAAGTAGATCACTACTTCTTAACTTGTGTGTGGCTCAAAAACTGCTTACACAGTTTGATAAAGAGAGCCCCATATATGTGATTCACCAGTGTGGGTATGGATCACATACCTTTTAGCAAATCCCATATTAAAATATATATTATAATATAAGGACACAGAGATGGCATGGAAAACATAACATGTTGGGTTTTGTAACTAACACCACTCAGGATTGCAAGTAATATTGTGTCTCTCTCTGCCTTGGCAGAATAATTCATAGCATATTCTGAATAATTACAAGAGCCAAGCATAGAAACTTTGGAAAATTCAGTTTAGTATGTTTAGTAGCATAAAGCAGTCTACAAACATTGTACTTTAAAATACATTTATCATCACCCAATAGAGCCCCATGCCAGTTCATCTTGGTAATAGGAAAGAAAAAGAAAATTGCATGCCCCTATTATTCTCGAAAACAATTCAATGCCAGCTTCAAATGTCTGTGAGGAAAACAACAGAAAAACAACTAGGAATATATCTTGAGGCCAAGCAAAAGATTAATGTATATGAATGTTATAACAATTTTTCAGCAAAAGCAGCTTCATTGCAGTTCATAAAAACTCTATACAAGTAAATAATTTCCTTGCTTTTGAATTCCTCGCAAATCAGCATAAATAAAGACAAAAGCTTTGCAGCTATTGATTACTATTAATTATTTACATCATATTTTCTATATTTAATATTGTTCCTCAGTAACTAGGATATTTGCCTGAAAACACAATATCTCATAGCTAGAAACTAGAGCTTAAAGATGCGCTTTTTTGGTCACTGCTAAAAAAATGTATGCGTGTAAGACAACAAATCCACAGGAAAGAATTGTACAGCCTTGCAAAGGCAAAACAGCTTTGTGGTTGGCATTGTATGAATTACATCAAACACTGCAAGGCTTTGCAGGTATCTGCATCACTAAATAAAACATTAATATGTGAGGTATCTTAAATTATAGATACATTTTATTTGGATGGCTGGCAAATATATTTTAAAATAATCACAAAAATAATGCTCAGATGCATTATCCATCTATCTATCTATCTATCTATCTATCTATTTATCTATCAATCGATTTCCCAGTCAGTCATTCGAAAGCTGAGAATGGCATATTTAACATTTTCTCCATTTTCAACAAACTTTGTGATTGTATGCAGAATAAAAAATATTTATATTTAGATAAAAACAAAAACTTCTGCATTGTTCTCACAACATGGATTGTGACACAAGTAAGATGGCAGACACATTTCACTAGCTTTGTATTTTGTATTTTGTTCTCACCTGTATATTTTTAACCACAGGCCATTAATGTATATATATTTATTCTATAAATAAAGTGCCTATTTTAGAGGCAGGACTTTTACCAGATACTAATGATGTGACACTTTAACCCAATTAACATTAAAAATAAATTCTGATCCAATAACTAATTGATTTATTTTTAGCAAAGATCAAAAGGATGCGACAACATGAATTTTTTATTCCATTTTCTTTGTCTTGATTTTTTTTTTACATTAATTATATCTATAGTTATATTTATAATGGATGTGTATTGTAATAAGAAAGCCAACCAAATTGCAACATATATTCACTTTCTCATAAAATGTATAAAACACACCTTAAATTTTATCTCTTTAAAGGGATAGTCAACACTAAAATTGTTATTGTTTAAAAAGATAGATAATGCTTTTACTACCCATTCCCAGCTTTGCACAACCAACATTGATATATTAATATACGTTATAACCTTTAAATCTCTAAATTTCTGCCTGTTTCTAAGCCACTACAGTCAGACTCTTATCACATGCTTTTTTATTTGCTTTTCACAACAGGAGACTGCTAGTTAATGTGGGCCATATAGATACCATTGTGTTCACGCCAGTTGAGTTATTTAAGAGACAGCACAACACAGCAAAATGCAAGTCAATAGATAATAAACAGTCAGTCATGTGATCAGGGGGCTGTCAGAAGATGCTTATATACAAGGTAATCACAGAGGTAAAAAGTGTATTAATATAAATGTGTTGGCTGTGCAAAACTGGGGAATGGGTAATAAAGGGATTATCTATCTTTTAAAACAATACACATTATATTGTAGACTGTCCCTTTAAAAGTATTTCTGTATTTTAAAATGCACTTTGTCAACTTGAAAATCAAAACATGACACAATGACTGAGCCACATAAGTGGGAGTTTCCTTTACTGTAAGCAAGTAGTGATCACTGTCCTATAGTAAATGATGACTCTAGAAGATTTGAATTTGAGCTATAAACGTGTCTGGGGCAAACCACTGCAGGATATTGCAAATGCTAAGAAGAGCAAAAAGAGATATTTTGAAACATCAACAATAGCATTTAGTAAGAGATTGAATGCACAGCTCTCAGGACCTTCAGAAATTGTGTTGGCCTCTTCCATTTTTCTCTCCTCTTCTGCCCTCCCCTCTTCTGTCTCTCTATATGTTATAGAGCACAATGCAGATCCATTTATTATAGTGTAAGCATTAATGCTTTGCCAAATCCCCAGCGAAGGAAAAGATGACCAGCACAGTACTCTAAACCTGCCCTGAAGACTTGGAAGCATTTGCCAACTCTTTTTTTGGATGAAAGAAACTGTTCGTGTATGCAAAGCCCTTATTCACTTGCTAATCTCCAGTCTCAGCAGTAATGAAACAAAATAGGATTTGTACTGGTGCTTTCTTAGCACTATTCCACAGCAAACAACCCGAAGGTTACATTTGTTTTGCTTTGACTTATATTTTCTTAATGTGTCATGCAAACAGTGCGTAATTCAAGCTCATTGCTGACTGGAAAGGTGTATAACAGCAATGTTTGCAATGACAGTGCAGAGAGAGGGGATATGAGGTCTGTGTGCTAATGAGGTGACACTGCAGAGGCTGAAGGGATGTTGTGGAATGCACTACCACAGCACCAGAACACAGACAAATTCTTTCAATAAGATGTGATCTAAAGAATTTTAACATTATTCAAATCAATTCTAGAACTGTGTGAGGTGCCTGCTGCAGTCAATGCATTCCCCTTTTTACTGATATTTTTCACTTAAATACATTGTAGGAATAATATTGTAACATTATGTCTTGCTGAAAACATAAACAAATATAGAATCTTTTGTGATTAAGTAGTGATAATCCTACTACATTCTGTCACGTTAGGCACTGCACCATAATATGTAACTAAAACATGAAGAAATAAATAGGCTGGCATGTATTATTTAAAAATCTGTGAAAGGCGCTTGCCATACACTATGTAATGTGTACAAGAGAGATATTCCATGATGTAACTCATATGTGAGAGAAAATGTATGTATATGGCTTCTCATATTTCCAACCATGTACTAATATTTTCCTTTTTTTCTTTTTCTTTTTTTTTGCAGAGTCTATCATGATTGAGATTTCAAGGGCTACCTCTAAGCTCAATGTATTTATATATATATATATATATATATATATATATATATATATATATATATATATATATATATATATATATATATATCCATGTATACAATTGTAAAACATAATAAATATGCAGATATTTGGTGAAATAAATGTGATTTATTCAAGAATAGTGTTGTGGTTCTAGGCATATGCCACTATAGAATTCAAAGACTTAGTTTTGTACACATTTTTGTCACATTTAACAAAATAAAATATACAGAACATACTTCAAAGAGCCAGGAATACCTAATTAAAAGGACATAATATAGATTTTTTTTTCTCTGTTCAATCTGATAGGAAATTACTCAAAATGTATTTCAGTTCTTTCTTTTTTATTACATATTTGTGTGCTGAATAAACCAACTTTTTCTCTTGCAGCCATTGTCCCCATCAACTAGTGATCAACAGATACCCAGGTATTAGTTGCACTGTTAGTTTAACTTCAAATTTAAACAAATTTTACTAAGCTTTTTTTCTTGAACAAAAAGCATACTTATATTCATGTTTAACCACTGCAATTTCATATACATGAAATAATATTTTCAGTGCAATGTCCATTTAAAATGACAAATATAGTATGTGGCCAGACTGCAGCACTTATTAACATATTTAGCTACAGTTTTTACATATCCTTTATTTCTAGAGCCATTCATTTTTCTATAAATAATAAAAAAAAAGCTAAAAACATGCACCACGTCTACAAACCTATTTCATTCTTTGTACTTTGAGCCTTTTCTTTTTCATTTTCAGCAAAGGAAGCCATGTAGGGCAACATACATTTTGTGTTAGTACTAAATGACTGAGCATAATTAAAGGGATGGCCTAGTACAGTAGGTTGTACAAAGTACATGTAGTTGTCCACTTAGGAATACAACATGCTGAGACATGATTCCACTCTTGAATTAGTAAGTAAAAACATTCTGACATTTGAAAATGACTGCTTTTAGTTCTTCAATGTACAACTTGACATCCTGATTTTTTTTGTATATTGCTAGAATGACTTTTAGTGCAGTAGGAAGGTTTCTTTCAAATGTGATGTCTTACTTGCCAGGATTTTTGTTTGGGTGTAAAGGCCTCACTTTTTTGTATCTTCCTTAATTTGTGAAGGTTATAGTTCCATCTCACACGTTCTATTTAGAATACATTAATTTAAAAAACTTTCTGCTTTAGGGTTTTTCTACAAACACAGTGTGGCATAATATTTAGAAACCAAAGACTATATTGTTATCATATATATATATATATATATATATATATATATATATATATATATATATATATATATATATATACATATATATATATATATATACATATATATATATATATATATATATATATATATGTGTGTGTGTGTGTAAATGTGTAAATATGTCTTTTTTTATTCCCCTGTTGGGAAGAAGTCAATTGCATCGTATTATATTCCTGTGTTTTTACAAAGAAATATCAATGATTGAAATCAATTACTGACAGATAAGTGCAAGTGTTCTGTGAATTTGAATTTAATCCATTCATTGACATAGGCAAAATGTGTTTGAGATTCAGCCTCTTAAAAGGGATTATTATGATTAAGGATTAGTAGTAAAATGTTAGCTGTAAATGCCGTCCATTCAGTAAAAGCCTAGCACAGTATTTTTAAGTGTGTAGGCGTACAGTACATGTTTAACTTTAATAACTTTGCAATATTGCAACAAAGTACTCTGTTCAATAAAGCACAGTTTTAGAATTTTCAACAGCAACATTTTGTTTTTATTTATTTTTTTGTTCTTAATTTATATAAAAGTGGTAAAGTATATTGTGTTTCTTATACTAATGGCACAGATTCTTTCATTTGTATTCTATAGAGCAGACAGACTTCACCTTCCAGCACCTAATAGGTTAAAAATGCTACAAAAGAGACCAGATTTTGAACAGTTACATACTATAAACTGTAACAAACGTCCCTATGGATTGTGTTCAGAAACCCTTTCCAAATATTATTTCCTGAGACCTACATAACCGTATCAAGTACTACAGAAAACCTCTTTAATATCCAATAATAAATTGATAATAGCTTAGTGTTCTTAATGTTTGCAAAATGGCATAATCTGTATTCTATTCAGTTGCTTGATAAATGCAGCTGTAACATACAGCAAAAACTATCATATGCACTCACCACCTTCTAAATGCATTTCCACAATGTTTAAATTTGTATTAGATTAAAGTTGGCTATGCCTCTTTAAGATTTTATATAAATCAGAGATACCGCAACCCTATTCTGCAGTGAAGATCTACTGTAATTTGCTCTTCTTTGATTGCATACAGTCAAAAGCAGCATACATTAGAAGTGTTCTATCACTGATATTTATATATATATATATATATATATATATATATATATATATATATATATATATATATGTGTGTGTGTAGTCTATCTATCTATCTATCTATCTATCTATCTATATATAATCTGTATTATCTAGTTATCTACCTGTATCTAATTTCTCTGTCTGTCTGTCTGTACATTTCTATCAGTGTCTCTATCAATTGGAGTCTGTTTAGAGCATACACAGTATAATCACTCAGTATAAACCATAAAGATTTCAAGATTGACAAACTGTTTTACTTGGCTAATGTAGCCATTCAAATACAGATATATATTACTATAACTAGCCTGAGAATTTCTGTAGTGGGAAATGTAACTTTGAGAAGAAAAAATAAATCATAAATCATAATTCACAATTCCAATTAATCTATTAGTGACAATCTGAGTTATGAATGATCACATACAAAGTGGAATCAAAGAGTACTCACAAGCATTTGTAACAGAAAAACTGTTAGATGAATCTAAATGATCTACATGATGAAACAACTGGAAGGGCCTCTCTGTGTTATTTTGGTTAGTGTTGTGCAGCTGTACTGCAAATAAAAACGCACTGTGCTCCTGAATTGTATTTCTCATGAAAAGTCCACCTATAAGAACAAGAGAAACGTGATTATAATTACTTTATTATATAAACATTTCCTAATTAAAACATATTTGCAACGGGCACAGACATAATATATGAAGGTCTAAACTACATTGTGCCACATTGTGGAATGTTTGCATGATCTCTCAGTTTATGCCAGCAGTGCTCGGTTCTGCAGTCATGTTTTTGTCTTTCTTTTAATACAATTTGCTGACTCCAGTTCTTCCCCAGCTTCCACCAAGAACAACAAGAGCAAAGCTGTTCAGCAGTGTAAAAGATGTAACTGAATGAGATGCTGTGTCTTTTATTGCATACTGCACAATCCACACATCAAGCACAAAGACTTTACAGTGCTTAGTACCACGACAGGGCACTGAATGCAGACAAGATTCTGTGTCTCTTTGCTAAGCAAGTCTAGCAACTTTTCTGCAGTGTGCAGAAGCCAGAGGATAGAGAATTTTATCTGTCTAGATCCACTAAGCCACTGCAACCGAAGCCGTTATAAAAGCTGCATTGATTTTTCCATAATATATTCATGTTTTTTTTTTAATTTGCATACAGTATGTTTTTGTATCACATGACAGATCAGCAAAATGACAAACCTGATTTTATGTGTATATATATATATATATATATATATATTATGAGCATTTTAAGATTATTCTCCTCTGTGAAGTATATAAAGTTGTGCAGTGTTCCTATCCCCTTCTTATGTAAAAGCTATCCCTTCAGTAATGCAGAAAGAAATCCCATGCATTAGACTACATGCTGCAATCATGTCCCTGTACTATAATTGTTATGCTAGGAAGGTTTTATATTCATTTTGTAAGATGCAACACTTACCTATATTTATAGTGTTCGGAAATGCTCCAAAGCAGTCGCCCACAAGGCTCACCAACAGAAGGAAGACAGTCTGCATCTCATTTTGCCCCATTTCTCAGCCTTGCAAATTCAATTTCTAAAACGAAACTGACACAGCCTACGCTGGAGAGCAAACGGTCACTTTTCCTTCCTTACAGCACCAAGGACAGTTCCATTGGCTGCAAGATGCTGTTAGAGGAATTTAGCCTCCTTCTCACTATAGAAAATCAGGGACTTTTCCCAAAGATGGTGGTGGAAAGAGAAAGGGAGGAAAAAAAGATCAGATGAATAAGGCTCTTCCAATTGGACCAGTAGGGGGGTTATTGATCAAACTTGATCTGACGTTGAATTAAAGCAGCATCCTTTAGCTCAGCTTCACTGCAGCTCCGAGAAGACTGCAGAGCACAAGCTCGGCATTTGTCAACAGAGAGATGCAATCAATAGGAACACACCAGCCTCACGTGGACCACAACATAACCCTTTCAGTGCTGAAGCATAAGTGCACATATCATCCAGTCTTTTCAGTGTGTAAGCAGCTGGAGTTTCAAAGGGATTTGCTCATGGGAGAGTAAGAGAAGTAAAAGTACATTTGTGAATGGGATCCCTTTAGCCTCAAGCACAGAGCTGTCATAAATATTACATTAATCACCCACACACAGCTATTCATTTGGCTATTTAGAAATAAAGACATGCTGAGGTGTTTTTTTTTTCAGTTTTATTTGTTGAAGAGGCTTCTTAATCTTTTCATTTCTAAAATGTATTTAAACTAATACAGACATACTGTAGAATTCCAAATTATTGAAGAATATCTGATCTATCCTGACATAAAAGGTTAAAATATAACTGTGCTATACTGTATGCAAAATAAGATCTAATTGCATTCAGTAATTATATGCAGGGTATATTAACAGTGCATATTTACAGCATGCTATAGTTGCAGCTGTTTATTTATCATTTTGAATGTATAACTGATATTCAGGTTTTCCAGAACGGAGATAAAGTTAAAGAGACACTGAACCCATTTTTTTTTTTTCGTGATTCAGATAGAGCATGCAATTTTAGGGAACTTTCTAATTTACTCCTATTATCAAGTTGTCTTCATTCTCTTGGTATCTTTATTTGAAAAGCAAGAATGTAAGTTTAGATGCCGGCCCAATTTTGGTGAACAACCTGGGTTGTTCTTGCTGATTGGTGGATAAATTCACCCACCAATAAACAAGTGCTGTCCAGTGCCTGAACCAAAAACTGTCTGGCTCCTTAGCTTAGATGCCTTATTTTTCAAATATAGATAGCAAGAGAACGAAGAAAAATTGATAAGAGGAGTAAATTAGAAAGTTGCTTAAAACTGCGCGCTTTATCTGAATCACAAAATAAAAAAATTGGGTTCAGTGTCCCTTTTAAGTATACTCAGTGCAAAACATTTTATATAATTACTGGTGACTAACCTAGACAAACCAGATTTGGAAAAGTAGGTGGTGATCCTAATAATGAGCTGGTTACTGATAATTTTAAAGGGCAAAAGGGGTTTCAAAGTATGGTGCATAAGCTTACTTTTTAGAGATGATATGCTATTTTAGCAGGAGTGCTGGTTTTAACATAATTTTGAATGGGCAACTGACATGTTTCAGGATTGTTAACTTTTAGACTTTTTTTTTATTTCAGTATCCATAAGAGTTGTTTACCCTTAAAGGGACACTGAACCCAAATTTTTTCTTTCATGATTCAGATAGAGCATGCAATTTTAAGCAACTTTCTAATTTACTTCTATTATCAATTTTAATTCGTTCTCTTGCTATCTTTATTTGAAAAAGAAGGCATCTCAGTTAAGGAGCCAGCAAATATTTGCTTCAGTACCATGGACAGCACTTGTTTATTGGTGCTGACCAATCAGCAAGGACAACCTAGGTTGTTCACCAAAAATGGGCCGGCATCTAAACTTACATTCTTGCTTTTCAAATAAACATACCAAGAGAATGAAGAAAATTTGATAATAGGAGTAAATTAGAAAGTTGCTTAAAAATGCATGCTCTATGTGAATCACGAAAGAAAAATTTTGAGTACAGTGTCCCTTTAACTATATAACCTAATTTTAGTAAATATGGCCTAAAGACAGTTTTTATTAGTTGAACCAACCTGGGGCATTTCTTTTTAATAAACACATAACATATTTCTACATTACTATATCACCTCTGTCTACTAATTTCACACACACACTATACATACACACACCACACACACATACACATACACAAACCACACACATACACAAACCACACACACATACACACACACACCACACACATACACCACACACATACACATGCACACAAACACACATACACCACACACACATACACACACCACACACACAGATACACAAACCACACACACATACCCCCCACACACACATACACCACACACATACACATGCACACACACAAACACACATACACAAACCACACACACACATACACCACACACAAACACATACACCACACACACTTACACATACACCACACACACACACACACACACACACATACATACACATATACACACACATACATACACATATACACAAACATACACACACACATACATACACACACCACACACATATATACACATGTATGCATACATATATACACACTCACATACATACATATATGCACACACATACATATACACACACATACATACATATATGCACACACATACATACATAAAGACACACAAGTAAATTGTTTTCAGGCCATCTCCACAATTAGTGACATAATTTGAAATATTTTATTTAGAGTGCCAAAGATGATAGTGGATATGTGCTGTCAAACATTTAATAGTAATATGCTTTAAAAACACTCGGCTAGATCACGAGTTGTGCGTTAGGGTAAAAAAGCAGAGTTAACAGGTCCTAACGCTGCTTTTTTACGCCCGCTGCTATTACGAGTCTTGCAGGTTTAGGGGCACCGCACACTTCTTTGGCCTTACCGCAAAACGACTTACGTAAACTATGTAAAGTCTTTTTTCTATGGGACTTCCATAGTGCCCGTATTACGAGTCTGCCCTGGGAGGCCAAAAAGTGAGCGGTACACCCTCTACCGACAAGAGTCCTAACGCATTTAAAAGTCAGTAGTTAAGAGTTTTATGGTACAACGCCGTAACATAAAACTCATAACTAAAGTGCTAAAAAGTACACTAACACCCATAAACTACCTATTAACCCCTAAACTGAGGGCCTCCCGCATCGCAAACACTAAAAATACATTTTTTAACCCCTAATCTGCTGCTCCGGACACCGCCGCCACCTACATTATATTTATGAACCCCTAATGTGCTGCCCCCAACATCGCCGACACCTACATAATATTTATTAACCCCTAATCTGCCGCCCCCAATGTCGCCGCAACCTACCTATACTTATTAACCCCTAATCTGCCGCTCTGGACTCCGCCGCCACCTACATTATATTTATGAACCCTAATCTGCTGCCCCCAACATCGCCGACACCTACATAATATTTATTAACCCCTAATCTGCCGCCCCCAATGTTGCCGCAACCTTCCTACACTTATTAACCCCTAATCTGCCGCCCCCAACGTCGCCACCACTATAATAAACATATTAACCCCTAAACCGCCGCACTCCTGCCTCACAAACATTAGTTAAATATTATTAACCCCTAATCTGCCTTCCCTAACATCGCCGCCACCTACCTACATTTATTAACCCTTAATCTGCCGCCCCCAACGTTGCCGCCACTATACTAAAGTTATTAACTTCTAAATCTAAGTCTAACCCTAACCCTATCACCCCCTAACTTAAATATAATTTATATAAATCTAACTAATTTATTCCTATTCAAAACTAAATACTTACCTATAAAATAAACCCTAAGATAGCTACAATATAACTAATAGTTGCATTGTAGCTATCTTAGGGTTTATTTTTATTTTACAGGCAAGTTTGTATTTATTTTAACTAGGTAGAATAGTTATTAAATAGTTATTAACTATTTAATAACTACCTAGCTAAAATAAATACAAAAGTACCTGTAAAATAAAACCTAACCTAAGTTACAATAACACCTAACACTACACTATAATTAAATAAATGAACTAAATTAACAACAATTAAATACATTAAATTAAATTAGCTAAAGTACAAAAAAACACACTAAATTACAGAAAATAATAAACAAATTACAAGATATTTAAACTAATTACACCTAATCTAATAGCCCTATCAAAATCTAAAAAAGCCCCCCAAAATAAAAAAAAACCCTAGCCTAAACTAAACTAAACTACTAATAGCCCTTAAAAGGGCCTTTTGCGGGGCATTGCCCCAAAGTAATCAGCTCTTTTACCTGTAAAAAAAAAATACAAACAACCCCCCCAACAGTAAAACCCACCACCCACACAACCAAAAAAACCTAAGCTCCCCATTGCCCTGAAAAGGGCATTTGGATGGGCATTGCCCTTAAAAGGGCAGTTAGCTCTTTTGCAGGCCCAAACCCTAACCTAAAAATAAAACCCACCCAATACACCCTTAAAAACCTAACACTAATCCCCTGAAGATCGACTTACAGTTCTGAAGACCGGACATCCATCCTCAAGGAAGTGGCAGAAGTCTTCATCCAACCAGGCCGAGGTCCTCAGCGAAGCCGGGAGAAGTCTTCATCCAAGCCGGGCAAAGTGGTCCTCCAGTCGGGCAGAAGTCTTCATTCAGACGGCATCTTCTATCTTCATCCATCCGGCGTGGAACGGGTCCATCTTCAATACATCTGGCGCTGAGCATCCTCTTTATCCGACGACTACCCAATGAATGAAGGTTCCTTTAAGTGACGTCATCCAAGATGGCGTCCCTTAGATTCCGATTGGCTGATAGAATTCTATCAGCCAATCGGAATTAAGGTAGAAAAAATCCTATTGGCTGATGCAATCAGCCAATAGGATTAAAATTCAATCCTATTGGCTGATCCAATCAGCCAACAGGATTGAGCTCGAATTCTATTGGCTGATTGGAACAGCTAATAGAATGCAAGCTCAATCCTATTGGCTGACTTCGGCCCGGTTGGATGAAGACTTCTGCCGCTTCCTTGAGGATGGATGTCCGGTCTTCAGAACTGTAAGTCGATCTTCAGGGGGTTAGTGTTAGTTTTTTTTAAGGGTGTATTGGGTGGGATTTATTTTTAGGTTAGGGTTTGGGCCTGCAAAAGAGCTAATTGCCCTTTTAAGGGCAATGCCCATCCAAATGCCCTTTTTTCAGGGCAATGAGGAGCTTAGGTTTTTTTATATAATATTTTATTTGGGCGGTTAGTTGTTTGGGTGGTAGGTTTTATTGTTGGGGGGTTGTTTGTATTTTTATTTATAGGTAAAAGAGCTAATTACTTTGGGGCAATGCCCCGCAAAAGGCCATTTTAAGGGCTATTGGTAGTTTAGTTTAGACTAGGGTTTTTTATTTGGGGGGGCTTTTTTATTTTGATAGGGCTATTAGATTAGGTGTAATTAGTTTAAATATCTTGTGATTTGTTTATTATTTTCTGTAATTTAATGTTGTTTTTTTTGTACTTTAGCTAATTTAATTTAATTTATTTAATTGTTTATTTATTTAATTATAGTATAGTGTTAGGTGTTATTGTAACTTAGGTTAGGTTTTATTTTACAGGTACTTTTGTATTTATTTTAGCTAGGTAGTTATTAAATAGTTAATAACTATTTAATAACTATTCTACCTAGTTAAAATAAATACAAACTTGCCTGTATAATAAAAATAAAACCTAAGCTAGCTACAATGTAACTATTAGTTATATTGTAGTTATCTTAGGGTTTATTTTATAGGTAAGTATTTAGTTTTAAATAGGAATAATTTAGTTAGATTTATTGTAATTATATTTAAGTTAGGGGGTGTTAGGGTTAGACTTAGATTTAGGGTTTAATAACTTTAGTATAGTGGCTGGGACGTTTGGGGTGGCAGATTAGGGGTTAATAAATGTAGGTAGGTGGCGGCGATGTTAGGGACGGCAGATTAGGGGTTAATAATATTTAACTAATGTTTGCGAGGCGGGAGTGCGGTGGTTTAGGGGTTAATATGTTTATTACAGTGGTGGCGACGTTGGGGGCAGCAGATTAGGGGTTAATAAATGTAGGTAGGTTGCAGCGACATTGGGGGTGGCAGATTAGGGGTTAATAAATATTATGTAGGTGTCAGCGATGTTGGGAGCAGCAAATTAGGGGTTCATAACTATAATGTAGGTGGCGGCGGTGTCCGAAGCGGCAGATTAGGGGTTAATACATATAATGCAGGTGTCGGCAATGTCGGGGCAGCAGATTAGGGGTTAATAAGTGTAAGATTAGGGGTGTTTAGACTCGGGGTTCATGTTAGGGTGTTAGATGTAAACATACATTTTATTTCCCCATAGGAATCAATGGGGCTGCGTTACTGAATTTTACGCTGCTTTTTTGCAAGTGTTAGACTTTTTCTCAGCCGGCTCTCCCCATTGATTCCTATGGGGAAATCGTGCACGAGCACATACAACCAGCTCACCGCTGACTTAAGCAGCGCTGGTATTGGAGTGCGGTAATGAGCAAAATTTTTCTCAATGCTCACTTCTTCCCTTTTAATGCCGGGTTTGTAAAAACCCATAATACCAGTGCTGCAGGTAAGCGAGAGGTGAGAGAAAACTGCTTGTTAGCACCGCACAGCTCAAAATGAAAAACTAGTAATCTAGCCGACTGTTAGTCAGCACTAGGGGGTGGGTATTTACAATTCTTGCATGTCCCTGGGGGTAATTAATGGTGGTGGGATGGGGGTAATTGAAGCCTTCTGCCATTTCACTTTACACACTGCTTTGTAATTTGCAATAGTGAAATCATGTAGACCCAACAGCAAAATAAAAGTGATAAGAGTTAACAGTTTTGTTGCAAGAAATATAAATGAAGTAAATATGTTATCTGTTTACTGGAGCAATGTAGGTTTGGTGCAGCAGTGTTATATGTCCCTAAGGCAACACAAAATGTAAACTAAATAAGTCTCAGAAAAAGTCAAAGGTAGTTATTAAAACCATAAGAAGGAAAATGAGTTATTATTGAGTTTAAATGGACATGAAACCCAATCATTTTCTCTTTTGATTCAGACAGAGCAGACCATTTAAAATGTTTCCAGTTTGCTTCTATTATTATATTTGCTTTGTTCCCACATTATTCTTTGTTGAAGAGATAGCTAGGTAGGTGTCTAAAGCACTACATGGCAGGAAATAATACTGCCATCTAGTGTTCTTACAAATGGATAATATTCTTGCACAACTACTGCTATGCAGTGCTCCAGACATGTCCATTCTTCTGAACTTTCGTCCCTGCTTTTCAACAAAAGATACCAAGAGAAGAAAAATTGATAACAGAAGTAAATTAGAAGCTCTTTAAAATTGCATGCTCTATCTGAATCATGAAAGAAAAAAAAATTGGATTTTATGTGCCTTTAATAGAAAAGAATGAATCAGCAAATTCTGAAAGATATTACCAGCCTTTTATCGCCAATCTTTGCCTGCATGGCTTGCAGGAAAATTAGAACTAAATGCCTTTGTATATAATAACAATATATTGTAAAATATATAAAAAAAAACAACAGATGTACTTATAAATACATGTTATATATTGCTTATGCCATAAACCGTAAATGAGAAAACCTCATTGACCTTTTAAAAGATTACTAGCGAATACAGTTTAATTATAAAGAAAACAATATAAGCTTACAGAGATACAGAATCAAAGTCCAACAGTGATTAGTCGGACACAATATGATAATTAGTTGTTAAAAAAAAAAAGTAAAATAAATCCCTACACTCACAATTAAACTGGAATGCTACAAAAAAAATCAACTTTTAAACCTCTTTAAAATCAGCATTAAGAAACATAGAGCAGAACATACCACCATAGGCAGTGTCAAATGCAAATTTGTAAAGTATAAGTGGTAAAAGTAATAATTTGCTACCTGTTTTATTGGGTTGTGTAATATACAACTGTTATTTGGATATGTATAAATACTTATATTTATTTATTTTGCAAAGTTACAAATATGGAAAAAAACTTAATCAGATTTGTTTTAATTTGTGTATTTATATGTAAACATTTTTCTTTTCTTTATTTTACCTTTCTTCCTGTTTGTCTGCAATTCTGATGGATTGGTGGTGGGGGTTATGGGTAATGGGAGTAAGAGGTAGAACACTGAAAAAATATAATTTACTGTATTCCTACAAGCAGTTGATGGGTAAAGTTTTTTTTGTTTCTTTGTTTTTAATAAACACAAATAATGATGTTATGGATCATTTCAAGTAGGTTGCATAAGTGGAGATTAACCCCTTAAGGACCAAGGACGTACGCCACACGTCCTAAAAAAAAAGACAGTTAATGACCGAGGACGTGTGGCGTACGTCCTTGGTCTGGAAAGCAGCTGGAAGCGATCCTGCTCGCTTCCAGCTGCTTTCCGGTTATTGCAGTGATGCCTCGATATGGAGGCATCCTGCAATAACCTTTTATGGCCATCCGATGCAGAGAGAGCCACTCTGTGGCCCTCTCTGCACCGGACATCGGTGGCCGGTATCGTTGGTGGGTGGGAGCAAGTCTGGGAGGCGGGTGGGCGGCCATCGATGTGCCCAGTGGAGTGGAGGGGGCGGGATCGGGGGCGGGAGGGGCGGGAGCGCACACGGGAGCGCGCGCGTGCACGGGGGGCGGCGGGCGGGCGCGTGCACGGGGTGGGAGCGGGAGGGAACCGCTACACTACAGAAAAATAAACTTTCAAAAGTACAAAAAAAATAAGTTTTTGAAAGCTGTAAATAAACAGCTAAGAGATGTGGAAGGGGTGGGGGGTTGATCTTGGGGGGGGGGAAGCTACACTACAGAAAAGGGTTTTTTTTTTTTAAAAAAAGGCACATTTTTCACTAAACTGGGTACTGGCAGACAGCTGCCAGTACCCAAGATGGCGCCCATTAAGGCAGAGGGGGAGGGTTAGAGAGCTCTTTGGTGGGGGATCAGTAAGGCTGGGGGCTAAGGGGGGATCCTACACAGCAGCATATGTAAATATGCTAAAAAAAAACACAAAAAAAGCCCAAATATAGCTTTTATTTTAGTACTGGCAGAGTTTCTGCCAGTACTTAAGATGGCGGGGACGATTGGGGGGTGGGGGAGGGAAGAGAGCTGTTTGGGAGGGATCAGGGGGTCTCATGTTTCAGGTGGGAGGCTGAGCTCTACACTAAAGCTAAAATTAACCCTGCAAGCTCCCTACAAGCTACATAATTAACCCCTTCACTGCTAGCCATAATACACGTGTGAAATGCAGCGGCATTTGGCGGCCTTCTAATTACCAAAAAGCAACACCAAAGCCATATATGTCTGCTATTTCTGAACAAAGGGGATCCCAGAGAAGCATTTACAACCATTTGTGCCATAATTGCACAAGCTGTTTGTAAATGATTTCAGTGAGAAACCTAAAATTGTGAAAAATTTAACGTTTTTTTTAATTTGATCGCATTTGGCGGTGAAATGGTGGCATGAAATATACCAAAATGGGCCTAGATCAATACTTGGGGTTGTCTACTACACTACACTAAAGCTAAAATTAACCCTAGAAGCTCCCTACATGCTCCATAATTAACCTCTTCACTGCTGGGCATAATACACGTGTAGTGCGCAGTGGCATTTAGCAGCCTTCTAATTACTAAAAAGCAACGCCAAAGCCATATATATCTGCTATTTCTGAACAAAGGGGATCCCAGAGAAGAATTTACAACCATTTAAGCCATAATTGCACAAGCTGTTTGTAAATAATTTCAGTGAGAAACCAAAAGTTTGTGAAAAAATTTGTAAAAAAGTGAGCGATTTTTTGTATTTAATCGCATTTGGCGGTGAAATGGTGGCATGAAATATACCAAAATGGGCCTAGATGAATACTTTGGGATGTCTACTAAAAAAAATATATACATGTCAATGGATATTCAGAGATTCCTGAAAGATATTAGTGTTCTAATGTAACTAGCGCTAATTTTGAAAAATAATGGTTTGGAAATAGCAAAGTGCTACTTGTATTTATGGCCCTATAACTTACAAAAAAAGCAAAGAAGATGTAAACATTGGGTATTTCTAAACTCAGGACAAAATTTAGAAACTATTTAGCATGGGTGTTTTTTGGTGGTTGTAGATGTGTAACAGATTTTGGGGGTCAAAGTTAGAAAAAGTGTGTTTTTTTCAATTTTTTCCTCATATTTTATAAAAAATTTTATAGTAAATTATAAGATATGATGAAAATAATGGTATCTTTAGAAAGTCAATTTAATGGCGAGAAAAACGGTATATAATATGTGTGGGTACAGTAAATGAGTAAGATGAAAATTACAGCTAAACACAAACACCGCAAAAATGTAAAAATAGCCTTGGTCCCAAACGGACAGAAAATGGAAAAGTGCTGTGGTCATTAAGGGGTTAAATATTTAAAGGAAAATTATTTTGGTTCATCACAAAACAGTATCATTACAAACTGCCTATTGGCCATACAATTATAAACAGATGAAAATACTTGTTCATCCAGTTTTTTCCCCGTGTTGTCCACAAAAATAGTATAAGTGGGGTTCAACAAAGATTTTTATGAAGTTCTTGAAAAGCTTCAAGAAAGAGACAATATTAGGAGCTGAAACAAATATTTATAAAGAAAATGGTTCTCTCTCCCTTAACTTTAATATTTTATTCAAATCAAGGGAAAGAGCCAAGCATCTTTAAAATAATCTATTTTTTTACATCACTGAAGTTAGGGAGATTACAGCTTTTATGGTGTAATTGGAGGTTAACATTATGAAAATGTAATATTTATCAATTCTGTCACATAGTCTGTTGGTTTAACATAGAATCTCTATAAATGTCCCTTCCCCTGAAAAATCTGTTGGATTTAAAATACCATGTAACAATCTTCCTCTATAATAATTTAAGATGTTTATGAAACTCTGAATTTTAGGAACCCATAAAAGCTATTTGTTTCTAATCTTGGTCTGTTCCCACAAACCAATTTAGCGTTGACACAGGAAGATATTGGTTTCATGTTTGACAAATGATAATTGTTGCTTTTAGCTTAGATTCCTCAAGATTATAATTGTTTGCTTGCCTTTTTATAAATCCCTGGATGCCAGAGAAGTTGATGGTACATTTGGTATCTACATTTCAGACATTTCTAACAACCAAGAGTAAAAATTGCCCACACATCAATAAGTGTGTCGGATACATTAAGAGAAATACATCTGACATAGCTAGTTTTTTTTTCTTGTTCAATGCACACTAATAATAAACATAATATTATTAATAATAATAATACAAACTCACAAAACTGAAGCGTAAAGAGACATAGACAGAATGCTGACACTGCTAGTTTAAGGAGCTGGTACTAATCCAAAGAACATGGTTTGCTATAAAATATGTAATTACTATATATTCCTCTTTGATTTACTCTACCCCTGGATTTGTCATGGAGTTTATGTCATCTAAAAATCTATCCATATGGATGAGGTTTCAGCAGGCACACTGGCAGTGCTAGTAAATGAATCAATGGTGCAAGATAAGTATGTGTGATTGCACACAAACCAGTGCTGCCCTTAAAGGAACAAAATGTTTAGTTTGTTTTCCATCCTTTTTCTCAACCTGATAAGTAATGTTCCCTCTAATATTTGGCCAAGTGACACACTTTAATCTTGAGTTTATTCAAACCTGAAAGTAATAAATAACTATGTGATGAACCTTTCGGGATAGTATCGTATATAGTTGTTTTTTATACATAAATGTAGATGAGTTTTGCATCTATATACTATATGATTAAGCAAACAAAACATAAAAACTAACAAGGAATGAGTACATTTTACTCACAAAAATACAATAGAACATATGATATATATATATATATATATATATATATATATATACATAAATAAATATTTAGCTCAGCATCAGCTTCAAGCAAGAAAACATATAGCTTGGAAATGGGAAGGGAAAACCCTACCAGGAGCCTGTTATCTGGGTCACTCACAATCAAATCCCTATGAATAAATGTGACGATATTAAGGATATATGCCCCTTTTGCATAATAAGCAGTGTAAGCCATAAGCCATGTATTGAATTGTAGCAGTAACATTTACTATTTTTGTTATCCAAATCAGTGTTCATGTTTACAGAAATGTCATGGTGTGGGTTGGTTGAAAAGGAACAAGAAGGGACGCAAAAAGGAGTGAGAGGGAAATAAAGAGCTGTGAAAAAGAAAAAGAGAGAGAGGGGAAAACAAGTAAAGAAATATAGAAATAATAATTGGGAGATAGCGAAAGAGAGAAAAAGTGGAAGAAAGAAAGAAAATAAGTGGGGGGCAGAGAGAGAGTGAATGGAGAAAAAAATGGGAGATAGAAAGAATAGGGCAGGGGGAAAAAGAATGAATATAGAGAAAGACAAGGAAGAAAATACAATGGGAGAGTGAAAATTTAAGAGAAAGGGAGAGTGGGGGGAAGTGAAGAGGGGGAGGAAGGGAGGAATGAAAATAGAATGAGTGAGGGAGATTGTGGAGAGAGAGAAGGAGGGAGGGACCTAGATTATGGAGAGACTGAGAGGGAGGAAAAGATAGAATGGAGATTGAGAGGGAGCGAATGAGAGAGGGGAAGGAGAGAAAGTGGGAAGTCTAGAGAGTGGAGAGAGAGTTTAGAAATAGATAGAGGGAAAAAGTGGAGAGAGTTGGAGGGAAAGATAGAGAAATCAGGTGGAAAATTAGAAGACTTTAGAAAAGTCTGATTTGGTCATTAAAAGTCACTTTTTAGCTTGTGTCTCACATGTCTTTGGAAACACTGAGTCAAGAAACAGAATCCCCTATCATTTCACACTTTCCTTTAGGACCAGGATTTGCTTTTGTTTGACAATTTTTTCAAGATTTCATTGGATTGCCTTCTCTGCAACACTTTTGTTCTCTCTTTCATGCAGAATGTGGATACATTTTTAACTTTTATTTGAAGTGATTATCTTACTTTTACAAACAAATCCCTTTTAAATTACTAAGGATTATGTCCACCCAGGACGGTACAGACTGATGAACCTAGTTAAATGGCTAATATAGTGATTTTTATCTAGGTTTCATGCTTTTAGGCTGGGTATTTCATTTTCACATTGGTTTTACTCTGCAGAATATGATATATTCCTTTAACGTTCATCCTTTAATGCTAATCCACATCCTGACCTGGTCAAGGTCTAATCCAGACATGCTTCAAAGACTGGACCAGCCGAGCACGCAGGGGGTCCATGAGGAGATCAGGAGGGAACTGGCAAGGCCTGTGTTTTTTAGGGCTTGCATCGCTGAAATTTCACACCCCATGAACATTCATATAAGAAATTGATTTTATGTGCATTAAACTATGTTTCCCTTTATGCTTCCGATATTGGGCCAGATTACAAGAAGCACGCTAACAGTTAAACGCGAGCAATATTGGGTTTACCATGGCTGTTTGAAAGTTACAATTTGAAAGTAAATGTGATCGCTTGAACGCAATTGAAGTTAATACGTGTTGGGATAACACGACCTCAGAGCTCTGGTAAACTGTTTGGTGAAACAAAAAAGTGCCACAAAGCACATTAAAAATACAGTTAAAAGTACAGTTACACTCATAAATCACTATCTAATAACAATTATTAAAAAAATATTTGCACACAAAAGTTATAATGGCTCAAAGACATGAGGTCTCAGATGTTAAAAAAAAAGGCAGGCATGGGGCTTTAACACAGAGGTACATGCATATACATGTCTAAATATGCATATGGATGTATAAATATATATATATAACAAATGTGATGGTGCACAAAAAAGGATAAAAGTCCCAGGTAATCACGTTGGTAATGCTCAGCAGGTGAACCTCAGTGAAAAAAAGAAGAAACACATATAGTGAAGTTCTATGGTTATGTGAAATGTACAGCAGAACCTAGAAAAGGTACTCACATGACTCTAGAGCGTCAAAATCAAGCTCTAGATATATAGGCACATGAAGCTCCTAATAGGAGGCAAGGCAAAGAAGGATGTTCCAGCTCCAAAGGATGAATCAGAAGTGGTTAAAAAGTATAACAAATTTATTAAAAACAAGTCACAAGGCATATAATGAGACTGTCCCAATCATAGACCATTCCAAACAAAAGACTGTGTGTATCACAATGTCCAATGAATGCTTTGTTAATCCGGTAAGGAACAAGGCTCCGCCCCTTTTGTGACGTCACTACTCCAACAATTGTTTCACCAATCACAGCTTGGCTTTTTCAAGGATCCTTCTTTGCCTTGCCTCCTATTAGGAGCTTCCTGTGCCTATATATCTAGAGCTTGATTTTGAAGCTCTATACAATGTGAGTACCTTTTCTAGGTTCTGCTGTAAATTTCACATAAACACAGAAATTCACTATATGTGTTTCTTCTTTTTTTCCCTGAGGTTCACCTGCTGAGCATTACCACCATGATTACCTGGGACTTTTATATATGTTAATAGGTGTGTACATATGTATTTATGTCTTTATATGTGTATGTACAGTGGGTATTAAAAAAATAATCAAATTTTGTTGCTTTGCGGCCTAAAATAAAGACAGGCACATTTTTTGTTTATCAAGTTGTAATTACTCAGTGCAACTTATAACATCCAAGTAAAAGATATACCACCAACATGTCAGACAAAAATAAAGACAATTCAAAAACAGATTCACTCCCTTGTGTCAGTATTTTGTTGAACCACCTTTTTCTTTAATTACAGCCTTTAGTCTGTTGGGATATGTCTCTATTAACTTTGCACATCTAGATTGTGCAATATTTGCACACTCTTCTTTGCAGAACTGCTCCAGTTCCATTATATTTGATGGTGACCGTTTGTGGACTGCAGTCTTCAAGTCATACCCCAGATATTCAATGTGGTTTAAGTCTGCTCTCTGACTAGGCCATGCAAGGACATTCACCTTTTTCTCCTTCAACCACTGTGTGGTCATTTTTCTGTATGCTTTGGGTCATTGTCATGTTGGAAGGTAAACCCTTTTTCCCATTGACTACTTCCTGGCAAAGGGCAGCAGATTTTCCTCAAGAATTTTACATTATTTTGCCCCATCCATTATTCCTCTATCCTGACATGTACTCCAGTGCCTGTTGCAGAGAAACACCCCAATAACATATTACCACCTCCATGCTTTACTGTAGTATGGTGTTATTTGGAAGGTGAGCTGTATTGGATTTCCTCCAGACATATTATTTGGTGCTGAGGCCAAATAATTCAATTTTAGTTTAATATGACCATAACATCTTTTTTTCATGTGGCCTTATAATCTCCTATGTGTGTTATAGCAAAGCTTAGTCGTGACTGCATGTGGCCTTTCTTGAGGAGTGGCTTTTTTCTTGCAACCCTCCCATACAAGCCACATTTGTGGGGAATTTGTGATATTGTTGTCACATGCACACAACTACTCTTTGTCATAAATTCCTGCAACTGCTTCAGAGTTGCTGTGGGCCTCTTGGTAGCCTCTCTGACCAGTTTCCTCTTGGCTTTTTCATCTAGTTTGGAGCGATGTCCTGATCCAGAGAGGGTCTGTGTTGTACCAAATACCTTCCACTTCCTAGTAATAGATGTCAATGTGCTTCTAGGCATTGATAAAGCCTTTGATATTTTCTTGTATCCATCTCTTGACTTGTGCATGTCCACAACATTATCCCGGAGAGATTTGACAGTGCCTTCCCACCCATAGTTGATTATTTGCTTTAGTTGCAATACCAGGGACTGAGATGCTCCAGGAAAGATCTTTTCATGCTGAGCTTATCATTATGCCCACAGCTGATCACAGTTGAAGGTCAAATGGCTTTGTGTGTGCCGTTGAGAAAGTGATTAGCTTTACCTGATTGAGTTTACAAGTAATTTTAGGAGGGGGTGATCCTTTTTCCAACTGATTCTGTTTTTGAATTGTATTTATTTTTGCCTGACATGTTGGTGTTACATCTTTCACTTGGATGTTATAAATTGCACTGAATAATTACAACTGGATAAACAAAAACTGTTTCTGTCTTTATTTCAGGCTGCAAAGCAAGAACATGTGATTATTTTCAAGGGGGGTGATTCTTTTCAATATCCACTGTGTGTATTTACAGACATGTATACACATAAATACATATGTATACATACATAGACATATACTGTATTGTTCCGAGTATAGGCCGCTCCTGATTATAGGCCGCACCCTTAAAGTTTGGTGCCATTTTTAAAGAAATTAAATTACTGCCTTTCATACACATTACTTCCTCCTCTTAACCCACTCAGCCTCCTTCCCTCACACAGTGCCCACTACTCACCCTATTAACTACCTACCTCACACAAGCCTCCCCTCAGCCCTCCACACCCTCTTAGCCCCCTTCTTCCTCAAACAACCCCCTCACAACATTTCCTGTTACAGTATCTCTCATGCTGTGTCAATGGTGATATTCTCTTTAGTGACCGGTTAACAGGCAAATGTGCCCAGGTAGCCCAGCTATTTCAAGGTAACAACTGTGTAACAGGTCCTGTTCTCTTACCTTCCCCCTTAACGGTTCATCATCACACAAAACGATTAGGGAAAACAGGATATGTGACAGTTGTCCCTCTAGCTGCTAGCTGTACCTCCAACAGGCTCTCACCAGCATCACTTTCTCTAGGGACCTCTGCGGTTAACGTCTCAGAGTTGTCAGACCCGCTGTGATATCACTGACTCTCCGGTTGGCAAACACTCCCACAGTATAGCTCCCAAACCACAATGAAAGTAGGGGGAGTTCACTCCCAAGCTTTGTGCTGGCGTGGTGGCTCAGAGTCCGGTTGTGTCCCAGATCTGGGCTCTTGCTCTCCTGCTTAAACTCGCCGCTCCTGAGTGCAGCTTTGAGTGTGGGGTCATGCAGATTGTCACTGCAGGAGCTTCGGTTGTTTGCGGCGGCCAGCGGTGTCTCCAGGAAGCCCAGTGTAACAGTCCGACTCTGATGACATTATCAAACTGCTGCAATTGATTGTGGTTGTCATGGATACCATGTCAACGCTGTTAGAGATAGTGGGTCATAACCTGCAACAGTAGTGATCCAGTAGTGATGTTATTGCAGATCCGTGAGGCACCAATTCTCCCTGAAACAAAAACAGCTCTTCCGTCCAACACAGACAATTCAAGGTACTTACCTATACCAGTATTTTTATGGTATTTTGTGCAACATCCCGATTATAGGCCGCATCCCTAGTTTAAAGACTTACATTTGGGGAAAAAAGTGTGGCCTATACTCGGGACAATACGGTATATATATATTGCGGTATGAGTGAAAAAGCAGCATTAAGGCTCTTTTTCACTAAAGCTGCTATTACGAGTCTTGCAGGTACTGTATATCTGTTTCGCACACTTTTTTGGCCGTAACGCAATGTAATTACCGCATTTTAACTAGATAGAATACTTAGTAAATAGTTATTAACTATTTACTAACTACCTAGCTAAAATAAATACAAATTTACCTGTAAAATAAAACCTAACCTGCCTTACACTAACACCTAACCTTACACTTCAATTAAATCAATTACATTAATTAAATACAATTAAATAAATTACAAAATACAAACAAACACTAAATTACACTAAATAAAAAAGAAATGATCAGATATTTAAACTAATTACACCTAATCTAATAGCCCTATCAAAATAAATAATGCCCCCCCAAATAAAAAAAACCCTAGCCTAAACTAAACTACCAATAGCCAAGGGCCTTTTGCAGGGCATTGCCCCAAAGAAATCAGCTCTTTTACCTGTAAAAAAAAAAATACAAACAACCCCCAACAGTAAAACCCACCACCCACACAACCAACCCCCCAAATAAAATCCTAACTTAAAAAAACAAAGCTCCCCATTGGGCTGAAAAGGGCATTTGGATGGGCATTGCCCTTAAAAGGGCATTTAGCTGTTTTTCAAGTGCCCAAACCCCTAATATAAAAATAAAACCCACCCAATAAACCCTTAAAAAAGCCTAACTCTAACCCCGAAGATCCACTTACAGTTTTTGAAGGCCCTACATCCATCCTCAACGAAGCCGGCAGAAGTCCTCAACGAAGTGGCAGAAGTCTTCATCCAACCGGGCAGAAGTCTTCATCCAACTGGACAGAAGTCTTCATCCAGACGGCATCTTCTATATTCATCCATCCGGCGCAGAGCAACTCCATCTTCAAGACATCCGGCGCATCCTCTTCAATCGACGTCTTCTTGCAGAATGAAGGTTCCTTTAAATAACGTCATCCAAGATGGTTCCCTTGAATTCTGATTGGCTGATAGAATGCTATCAGCCAATCGGAATTAAAGGTGAAAAAATCCTATTGGATGATGCAATCAGCCAATAGGATTGAGCTTGCATTCTATTGGCTGTTCCAATCAGCCAATAGAATGCAAGCTCAATCCTATTGGCTGATTGCATTAGCCAATAGGATTTTTTCACCTTTAATTCCGATTGGCTGCTAGAATTCTATCAGCCAATCGGAATTCAAGGGACGACATCCTGGATGACGTAATTTAAAGGAACCTTCATTCTGCAAGAAGACGTCGATTGAAGAGGATGCTCCGCGCCGGATGTCTTGAAGATGGAGCCGCTCCGCGCAGGATGGATGAAGATAGAAGATGCCGTCTGGATGAAGACTTTTGCCGGCTTGGATGAAGACTTCGGCCGCTTGGATGAAGACTTCTGCCGGCTTCGATGAGGACTTCTGTCGCTTCTTTGAGGATGGATGTCGGGTCTTCAAAAACTGTAAGTGGATCTTCGGGGGTTAGTGTTAGGCTTTTTTAAGGGTTTATTGGGTGGGTTTTATTTTTAGATTAGGGGTTTGGGCACTTGAAAAAGAGTTAAATGCCCTTTACTGTTGGGGGTTGTTTGTATTTTTTTTACAGGTAAAAGAGCTGATTTATTTGGGGCAATGCCCCGCAAAAGGCCCTTTTAACTGCTATTGGCAATTTAGTTTAGGCTAGGTTTTTATTTTTATTTTGGGGGGGCTTTTTTATTTTGATAGGGCTATTAGATTCGGTGTAATTAGTTTAAATATCTGATAATGTATTTTTTATTTTGTGTAATTTAGTGTTTGTTTTGTTTTTGTAATTTAGTTAATTGTATTTATTTTATGTAATTTATTTAATTTATTTAATTGTAGTGTAAGGTTAGGTGTTGGTGTAACTCAGGTTAGGTTTTATTTTACAGGTAAATTTGTATTTATTTTAGCTAGGTAGCTAGTAAATAGTTAATAACTATTTAGTAACTAGTCTACCTAGTTAAAATAAATACAAACTTGCCTGTGAAATAAAAATAAAACCTAAGATAGATACTGTACAATATAACTATTAGTTATATTGTAGCTATCTTAGGGTTTATTTTACAGTTAAGTACAGATGGAGAACACAGAGATTCCGGCTAACTGCTGAGTGAATCCACAAATCTAGGTTTGTAAAACAGCTCCAATCTTTATTAGGATGATTCCAAAAAACATATGATACAGTGCTCTTTAAAAACAAATACATCAGTTAAAACAAGATTGCCGATCAGAAGTCCTGAACGGACAAAAGAGCAGATACATGCATACGCGTTTTGTGCGGGTCTCCCGCACTTGTTCACTGCATAGTTTGCAATTCTGCCACACGGTACATGTATCATATGTTTTTTGGAATTGTCCTAATAAAGATTGGAGCTGTTTTACAAACCTGGATTTGTGGATTCACTCAGCAGTTAGCCGTAATCTCTGTGTTCTCCATGCATGTTGATGACGTCATTGGACTGAGACGTCCCTCTTGGCTCCTGCTGGCATACTTAGGAATGGTCGACATGTGCACTAGCTGAAGACCCGCTACAGCTTAGCAAACAAAGCCTCATTTCTGCCGGGGGTAAGCACCGCTTTCTACTGTATTTTTACTATTCTAAGTACAGGTGGTCCTCGGTTTACGGCGGTTCAATTTGCGCTGTTTCAGAATAACAACCATTTTCTTTCAGTCATGTGATTGCTATTGAAAAGCATTGACTGCTATTGAAAGCATTAGCACATGCATACATTAAAATAGCCAGTAAGTGGAGCTGTCTGCTTGTATTGCAGCAAAGACATGCAAAGCCAAGCAAGCCAGACATGACCAATGGATCAGCTTTCAAAGGAACAAGATCTAGCAGCCACTTCCCTTAGCTGCAGACTCAATGCAGAGAACTGTTTGCAGAAAAAGGCAAGTAAAAAACGTTTTTGTTCATTAAACTTAGTTTGATGATGGTACAGTCTGTTGTGTGATTAAACACAGGCAAGCTGAAATTAATCAGTGTGTAACCAGACCTGAGCAATGGAGACTTTTTAAAGGAACAAGATCTAGCAGCCAATTCCCTTAGCTGCAGACTCAATGCAGAGAACTGTTTGCAGAAAAATGAAAGTAAAACAATGTTTTTGTTCATTAAACTTAGTTTGATGATGGTACAGTCTGTTGTGTAATTATTTTGTTTTTGTTCATTAAACTTAGATTGATGATGATACAGTCTGTGTGATAATTTTATTAGGTGCGGTTTAGCAAATATTTTTGTTCATTAAACTTAGTTTGATGATGATACAATCTATATTATTAGGTTTATAATGCAGTTTCAAAGCTTTAAAAATAATGTTTTAGGTGTTACTTATGACAATTTTGAGAGGGGCCTGGAACCTAACTCCCTCACTTCCCATTGACTTACATTATAAACTGGGTTTCAATTTACAATGGTTTTGATTTACAACCATTCCTCCTGGAACCTAACCCTGGCGTAAACTGAGGGCTACCTGTATTTAGTTTTAAATAGGAATTAGTTAGTTATTAATAATAGGTTTAATTTAGATTTATTTTAATTACATTAAAGTTAGGGGGTGTTAGGGTTAGGGGTTAATAACTTTAGTATAGTAGCGGCGACATTGGGGGCGGCAGATTAGGGGTTAATAGGTGTAATGTAGGTGGCAGCAACATTGGGGGCGGAAGATTAGGGGTTAATAATTGTAATGTAGGTGTTTGCGATTTCGGGGGCAGGAGATTAGGGGTTAATAAGTGTAATGTAGGTGGCTACAATGGGGCGGCAAATTAGGGGTCAATAACTGTAATGTAGGTGGCGGCGGTTGCGGGGCAGCAGATTAGGGGTTAATAAGTGTAATGTAGGTGTCGGCGATGTTGGGGACGGCAGATTAGGAGTTAATAAGTGTAAGATTAGGGGTGTTTAGATTCGGGGTTCATGTTAGGGTGTTAGGTGTAGACATAAATTTAGTTTCCCCATAGGAATCAATGGGGCTGCATTACGGAGCTTTACGCTGCTGTATTGCAGGTGTTAGGCTTTTTTTCAGCCGGCTCTCCCCATTGATGACTATGGGGAAATCGTGCACGAGCACGTAAAACCAGCTCACCCAGCTTTCAGCAGCGCTGGTATTGGAGTGCGGTATGGAGCTAAATTTTGCTCTACGCTCACTTCTTGCCTCTTAATGCCGGGTTTTTGTAAGCCTGTAATACCAGCGCTGTAGGGAAGTGAGCGGTGACAATAACTTGCACGTTAGCACCGAGCTGCTCATAACACAAAACTCATAATCTAGCCGTATGTATTTACTGTAAATATTTCACATTACAATGTTCTGCACATAGCAGAAAATGTTCTACTAGTCCTAAAGCCCGTGCACACAGGCCAGTTTTTTTAAGTACCACGGTTCCAACCCTTGCTCCCTCTCTCTCCCCCCCCTCTCTTTTGCGTTCTCTCTCCCCCCCTCTTCTGCTCTCTCTCCCCTCTTTTGCTCTCTCTCCCCCCCTCTTTTGTTCTCTATCCCCCCTATTTTGCTCTCTCTCCCCCTCTTTTGCTCTCTCTCCCCTTCTTTTGCTCTCTCTCCCCCTCTTTTGCTCTCTTTCCCCCCTCTTTTGCTCTCTCTCTTCCCCCTCTTTTGCTCTCTCTCTCCCCCCTCTTTTGCTCTCTCTCTCTCCCCCCTCTTTTGTGCTCTCTCCCACCTCTCTTTTGTGCACTCTTCCACCTCTTTTGCTCTCTCTCCCCCCTCTTTTGCTCTCTCTCTCTCCCCCCTCTTTTGCACTCTCCCCCATATTTTGCGCTCTCTCCACCCTCTCTTGCGCTCTCTCCCCCTCTTTTGATCTTTCTCCCCCCTCTTTTGCGCTGTCTCCCCCCCCTCTCTTTTGCTCTCTCTCTCCCCCCTCTTTTGCTCTCTCTCCCCCCTCTATTTTGCGCTCTCTCCCCCTCTCTTTTGCGCTCTCTCTCTCCCTCTTTTGCGCTCTCTCTCCCCCTTCTCTTTTGCTCTCTCTCTCCCCCTCTTTGGTGCTCTCTCTCTCCCCTCTCTTTTGAGCTCTCTCTCCCCTCTTTTGTGCTCTCTCTCCCCCTCTTTTGCGCTCTCTCTCCCTCTTTTGTGCTCTCTCTCCCCCCTCTCTTTTGAGCTCTCTCTCCCCTCTTTTGTGCTCTCTCTTCCCCTCTTTTGCTCTCGCTCTCCCCTCTCTCTTTTGCTGTCTCTCTTCCTCTCTTTTGCTCTTCTCTTCCCCCCTCTCTTTTGCTCTCTCTCCCCCCATCTCTTTTGCTCTCTCTCTCTATGCCCCCTCTTTTGCTCTCTCCCCCCTCTCTTTTGCTGTCTCTCTCCCTCTCTTTGCTGTCTCTCTCCCTCTCTTTATCCCCCCTCTTCTGCTCTCTCTGTCCCCCCTCTTTAGAGCTCTCTGTCTTTCACAGCCAGTCGGCCATGGCATCCGGTACTGCCCGTGTCACGCCCGGCCCCGCCTGCGCCCCACCCGGACCCGTCCATGCCACGCCCTGCCCCGTCCGTGTCACATCCATCCACCCGTCCGGCCATCTCCATTCCACGCCAGATGCCAGATGAGGTCAGTTAGATTAAGGCCAGGTGTGTTTGTCCTCGAGCGCAGTCTCTACTGCGCATGACAGCTTCGGACGAACACACTTGGCCTTTTATTATATAGGATGTATTTGTAAATAGATATTCCTATATATATCTGTAAATATCTATACCCGTATATAATTACATATATATATTTATATAATATATATATATATATATATATATATATATATTATATATATATATATATAATATATATATATATATATATATATTATATATATATATATATATATATATATATATATATATATATAAAAATGTATAGATATATAATGTACCAAAATAACATCAGATGTATGTTTAAATATGTATTTATTAACCTCTTAAGGACATATGACGGAATTTTTCCGTCATAAAACAATTGAGCAAACTGAAAGCTGTGTCCTTAAAGGGTTAATAAATAGAACATATTCTGCTATGTGAAGAACCTTGAAATATTCATATTTCATGTCGATTTAGTGCACTTGAGAATATGCAAACAGGTAGGTAGGGTGTAAGTTTTTTTTTTCCACTTTTTTGCTCCTTTGACTTTTATTGGGGAAAACATATATATTCTAACTTTGGCTTTTGTGCACATCAGGTTAGCGTGCGAGCAAAAATTTTTACTTTCAACTTGTAATAAAAGAGCTACCCATCGCATACAAAAAGCTTGCTTCAAGTGGAGTTAACATGCGAGCGAGAGCATTAAATACTGCTCCACACATAACCTGGCCCATTGGGGATTGAAAACAAGCTATGTGCATATAACTTTAAGATGTGGAATGCATACGCACACCCTATATTTAGCTCTTAGCAAAAACTTATCAGAACCTATAATGGGAACCACTTAGTCATACAACACATCCAGTCTTGCTCTCAATAAAATCAATATATTTTAGTTTAATTGCAAAAAAAAGTTGTGATTTATGCAAAATCATATGTTGGAGGTGCAGGAAGGCATTTGACTGTGAAAGGGTGACTGGTTGTTAACTGACAACTGTTGATTATTGTTTTAAATACATTGTGGGCAGAGGAAGTGTAAGAGACTTTCTGTCATATCACTGCTGTTGCTAACCTGGTTCTGTGTACTTTGAGTGGTTTCACATGCTTCTCTTTTTAAGTTGCATGTTTTAAGCTGTATGTTCTTATTAATAATACATTTAAAGGGACACTGAACCCAAAAATTTTCTTTTGTGATTCAGATAGAGCATGAATTTTTAAGCAACTTTCTAATTTACTCCTATTATCAAAATTTATTTATTCTCTTAGTATCTTTATTTGAAATGCAAGAATCTAAGATTAGATGCCGGCCCATTTTTGGTGAACAACCTGGGTTGTCCTTGCTGATTGGTGGAAAAATCCATCCACCAATCAAAAAGTGCTGTCCAGAGTTCTTAACCCAAAAATGCTTAGATGGCTTTTATTTCAAATAAAGATAGCAAGAGAACGAAGAAAAATTGATAATAGGAGTAAATTAGAAAGTGTCTTAACATTGCATGCTCTATCTGAATCACAGAAGAAAAAAATTGGGTTCAGTTCCCCTTTAAGAAGAGAACCTGCCATCCAGTGGATTTTTGGATCTGTGCGCAAATCCTAGAGCTAAAATCGATTATGAGTGGAGCGCAAATTAGCACTCCCGTTTGCCTGTTAACTTCGCTAGAAGTTAGGTTTTCACTTGCAATGGGTAGCAAAATGTAAAGTAAAATGTTTCCACACAAACACTAACCCGACACATGCAAAAATCTGAACTTAGAACACTTGTTAATGTATTCCCCATAGACTTCAACAGAGCACAAAAAGTGGAAAAAACCTAACACCCTACCTATATGTCCTCTTTGATTCTTACATTTTGGGCCTCAACTGAGGATGCTTAGTAAATACTCATAGGCCTAGATTTAGAGTTTGGCGGTAGCCGTCAAAACCAGTGTTAGAGGCTCCTAACGCTTGTTTTTTACGGACTCCGGTATTTAGAGTTTAGTTACCGACACTCAAAAATCACCCAACGCACAAATCTCTAACGACAGCTCAGACCCAGTAGTTAACATCTACCGACAAAATAAACATCCACGAATCACAAAACAAATATTACACAAAGTACACTTACACTTATACAAACACTACACTATATTTATTTTTCAGATTTAATAATTTTTCATCAAAATACAAAGGATCAAAGTTGCGAGATCTCGGGTGTTAGAAAAAAAACAACACAAATCCATTTTGCCATTGACTTACATTGACACACGGGAAAAGACCCTCATATACCTACATCTAACTAATAAGATTATCACAAACATACACTCATCGATGCATACAAACAATATACACCACATTACATACACAAACAAGTTATTTATTACAAAATGAACACGATTTAGTTACTTTTTCACACAAGCTCATGACGTCACTCACTTTACGAGGAAAACCAGTCTTTGAAAAAAAAATTACCAAAATTTGGAGCCTCCATTGACTTCTATGGGGAAGACGTGCTTGTGCACGCGACAGACAGATTTCCCTAACGCACGCAAATAGCGTAGACAAAAAAACTCCAAATACCAGCGCTAGAAATAGGAAAAAAATACATGCTTTTCTGCTTTAGACCCAGCTATGACAAATAGATCAAGAAATGCCTATTTCCCTATGGTGGACTTATGGATTTTACTTATTGAATATTCACAACAGCATTAAATTGTTTCATACTTTTACATTACATCAACTACAAATCAACATCACTAGTAACAAACATTTTTACTAATAAAATCACATTAAAACGGACACAAAAATAATTACAACATTTCAGGATTCACAAACAGTACACAATGGGAAACACCTCTCATATACCTTTATTATTGCATTTCATTTATTCAACTCATATGCTTGCAGCAACAGCATATCTACATAGGCTTAACACATGATCAGTCATGGATGCACATACATTACTTTTAGCATTCACTTATACATGTGCATTCAAATGATGGGGGAAAAACACATTACATTCTCTCTAGGAATCACAAAACAGAACATATGGATTTTACTGTACTTTTAACATCATGATTCCATCACAATAAACCATTAGGAATTACGTACAAGAAGAACATCAGTACACCAGATTACAGATGTCACTTTATGGGAAGGAACAACAATGCCAGACCGCTATATAGAAGTCAGCATATGTGGGACACAATCACAATATATACGTAGATGTACATAACACGCATCACCCATCACGCAACCACAAAGCACACATTTATATTTTATTCAGCACACAATAACAATGTAGTCAAATACAACAACACAATGAGGATTTCAGAACTACATAGGCAGGTTAATAATATGATGATGTCATTAGACGATTCAACCATACACATTAAAGATTCACAACTGTTCCGCCCCTTTCAGAAATTTACCACTCAATACTACAATACAACATATACGTAAACAACAGTTTGGAACAGCATTATTAGGGCGATTTGAATGGGACAATTAATAAATATTGTCAGATCACAAATCACTTATATATAAATACTACAGATGACAGCTGGAAGTTCTTCAGTATTAGTGCCATTTGAATGGGACGCATACAATATTGACAGCTCAGCAATCACTTATATATACAATACTACAGATGACAGCCGGAAGTTATTCAGTATTAGTGCCATTTGAATGGGACGCATACAATATTTACATCTCGGCAGTCACTTATATATACAATACTACAGATGACAGCCGGAAGTTATTCAGCATTAGTGCGATTTTAAAGGGACGCATACAATATTGACAGCTCGGCAATCACTTATATATACAATACTACAGATGACAGCCTGAAGTTCTGAATTATTATTGCGATTTTAAAGGGACACGTACAATATTGACAGCTCGGCAATCACTTATATATACAATACTACAGATGGCAGACAGGAAGCTCTGAATTATTATTGCGATTTTAAAGGGACGCGTACAATATTGACAGCTCGGCAATCACTTATATATACAATACTACAGATGACAGCCTGAAGTTCTGAATTATTATTGCGATTTTAAAGGGACGCATACAATATTGACTGCTCGGCAATCACTTATTTATACAATACTACAGATGACAGCCTGAAGTTCTGAATTATTATTGCGATTTGAAAGGGACACGTACAATATTGACAGCTCGGCAATCACTTATATATACAATACTACAGATGGCAGATGTTACTTTATCGTTTTCAAACAATGTTGCAGCAACATTGATCGATCACATTCGATGCACATTATACACAACTATGCACTTTCATTCATGTTAGCCTGGACGTGTGCTTGTTACTATAAGATCGCGTTTAATAAATTTTGATTACGCATATGATCAAACATTACAAACATGCATATGTGTGATATTTGACACTTTCACATTGAGATTCATTGGGGGAAAACAACATTTCAGCAAACAACAAATAAATGCCCACTGTGAAAGCATTTGCGCCGCTCACATACAAACAAGTGAATACAATTAGCAATCATTACAAACTCACTACCATTGGACTAATTGTACTATAAATCCCCCAAACAACATGGCCAAAGCATCACTTGTGATCCACATCAGATCAAGTGCATACCTTGTTACGCTGTTTTGAAAGATGGATGACGATGATATGGTAGACGCTGCTGGTGCTGCTATTGGCGAACTAGCTGTTGATCGAATCAGGTAGCCTCGGCGGCTCAGACTGAGACGAAGGGGTCATCTGGTTCGAGGTCCTCGTGTCTACAGGGTGAGACCCACCTTGGAAAACATGAGCGACTTTGAGGTTTATGATAAGTATCGGCTCAATCGCCAACAGCTCATTGGCCTTTACGATCTTCTTAAACCTCATTTGGAGCCACGTATAAGAATAAGGACTGCTGTTCCCGCCATGAGTAAGATGCTAAGTTGTCTATACGTCCTGGCCTCCGGGAGTTTTCAATCCGGAGAAATGTACATGCATGGCCTGTCTCAAGGTACATTCTCTGTGGTGTTTGATAACTTTCTGGACGCCATGGTACGTATCAGTAAGCAATACATAGGATTCCCACTGAATGATGGTGATTGGAGGCGCCTGAAGCGGGAATTCTTTGCTATTGCTCAATTGCCCAATGTCTTGGGAGCCATAGATTGTACCCACATTGCGCTGCGTGCTCCAATTGATGACTTGCCCTTCAGAAATTGCAAACATTTTCATAGCCTCAACGTGCAGTATGTTTGTGACGCACAGATGAGGATTATGCATGTGTGTGCAAATTTTGGAGGAGCTTGTCATGATGCCCGCATCCTCTCTCAGTCATCCCTGTGGAGACTGAGGAAAGACAAATGCCCCCTGGTTATCTTGTTGGTGAGTATTTGTGCACAACATGGTTAATTAGTTTGACAATTGCCACTGTAGTTTTAAAATGTTAGCGTAATGTTCAGCTATAGGATGCAATTTAACCATTTATTTTTATTTCCGCTAATGTCTAGTGTTAGTTCAATGCAGATATGTAGCATGTCTTACCTTAAATGCTCAGATAGAGAATGCAATGTAACCATTTAGTTGCCATTTTACACAAGGTCTGGTTTAGGAGAAATACGCATATGTAGCATGTCTTAGCTGAAATGGGAAGATATTAGCAAATGCAATTTAACAATGTCATTGTCTCTTTCCGCTAATTTCTAGTTTTAGTTCAATGCAGATATGTAGCATGTCTTACCTTAAATGCTCAGATAGAGAATGCAATGTAACCATTTAGTTGCCATTTTACACAAGGTCTGGTTTAGGAGAAATACGCATATGTAGCATGTCTTAGCTGAAATGGGAAGATATTAGCTAATGCAATTTAACCATGTCATTGTCTCTTTCTGCTAATGTCTAGTTTTAGTTCAATGCAGATATGTAGCATGTCTTACCTTAAATGCTCAGATAGAGAATGCAATGTAACCATTTAGTTGCCATTTTACACAAGGTCTGGTTTAGGAGAAATACGCATATGTAGCATGTCTTAGCTGAAATGGGAAGATATTAGCAAATGCAATTTAACCATGTCATTGTCTCTTTCCGCTAATGTCTACTTTTAGTTCAATGCAGATATGTAGCATGTCTTACCTTAAATGCTCAGATAGAGAATGCAATGTAACCATTTAGTTGGGATTTTACACAAGGTCTGGTTTAGGAGAAATACGCATATGTAGCATGTCTTAGCTGAAATGGGAAGATATTAGCAAATGCAATTTAACCATGTCATTGTCTCTTTCCGCTAATGTCTAGTTTTTGGCCATTGGCAGTTTGATTTCAAGAAGCTAAAAATGAGTATACAACTATTGGTTTAAAGAAACACACCTCCAATAGAAACCATCTGATTGCTACTCCAACTGCAAGAACTATTAAACATACACTCTTAGCGGATTTTAGATCACGATTAGTTGATCTATCAGCTGAACCTTAATATTATAATATAGCTATAAAATCCAAGTCAAAGCTGTTAGGAATAGCCGTTCACAGAAGAATGCTTTTGAAACATACAAGATTTCAATAACAAAGACACAGACTGGTTCATTTAACGCCCAGACTTTAGCTTACAAACACTGTTGTAACTTCTCATCTAACAGCTGATAGATAAATTAACTAACAGTGACCGGTTAACAAAAGAGGAGAGGGGAAAGGGGGACAATAAGAAAGTAGATCTTATGTCTCTTAAAAACATGGCTCACAGAACACAAGGTAATAACAACTACATTTGTTTTATTTCATTTTTTTCTTTTTTTGTGTGTATGTATTACCATATGCGGTTTTTACATATTGTTTAATTTTATGCAGTGATCTGTGTTATGCATATGTCATTTGTAGACAATTGTTGCTTTTGATGAATTTGTTTTTAATTTGTCTGTTAACATTTGAGATGTTTTGTGTTTTTTTTAAAAAGGAATATATCTAAACAATTAATGATTGTAACACCTGCCAATTAAGGATGCACTAGGGTGGAGCCTGCTAAACCAGTAGCTAGAGGCAGCATAAATAGGAGACTTCAGTTCACATCAGTACTACCTGCCTGAGGAAACAGCGTGGTTATCGCTGAGAAACGCGTAGCGTGTTTTACTGATTTTATATCACTTTGTATTTTATTTTTATTATTGTACATGAACTTTCTTGGATTATAAAGAATTTTTTTTTTTATATACTGAAGTCTCCTGTTTCTTACTGATGTTCCTGGAATAAGACCACAACCTAGGATTTTATGTGCGCTGGGCCACCACAATAGTCCTAGCTCGCTTCACTAGCACTATAGTGTGCTTTAGGCCATGTGAGTATCCATTTTATTGGTAGCTACAAGTGGGTGCCCATTTGAATGATTGATCTGCACTAGGAGTCGCCCTCTTCCTTCTTTTCAAATGTCTAGTTTTAGTTCAATGCAGATATGTAGCATGTCTTACCTTAAATGCTCAGATAGAGAATGCAATGTAACCATTTAGTTGCCATTTTACACAAGGTCTGGTTTAGGAGAAATACGCATATGTATCATGTCTTAGCTGAAATGGGAAGATATTAGCAAATGCAATTTAACCATGTCATTGTCTCTTTCCGCTAATGTCTAGTTTTAGTTCAATGCAGATATGTAGCATGTCTTACCTTAAATGCTCAGATAGAGAATGCAATGTAACCATTTAGTTGGCATTTTACACAAGGTCTGGTTTAGGAGAAATACGCATATGTAGCATGTCTTAGCTGAAATGGGAAGATATTAGCTAATGCAATTTAACCATGTCATTGTCTCTTTCCGCTAATGTCTAGTTTTAGTTCAATGCAGATATGTAGCATGTCTTACCTTAAATGGTCAGATAGAGAATGCAATGTAACCATTTAGTTGCCATTTTACACAAGGTCTGGTTTAGGAGAAATACGCATATGTAGCATGTCTTAGCTGAAATGGGAAGATATTAGCTAATGCAATTTAACCATGTCATTGTCTCTTTCCGCTAATGTCTAGTTTTAGTTCAATGCAGATATGTAGCATGTCTTACCTTAAATGCTCAGATAGAGAATGCAATGTAACCATTTTGTTTGCATTTTACACAAGGTCTGGTTTAGGAGAAATACGCATATGTAGCATGTCTTAGCTGAAATGGGAAGATAGAGAATAATATTGAACTAGATTATTCTTTTAAAAAATATACATTTGTTAGTGGATTATCGTGTACAAAAACTTTTATTGGACTCAAAATAATATTTTGAGGATTCAGTTTGAATTATGTTCTGTTCATAATTTATAGGTGATTCTGGGTACATGAGTCGGCCTTGGCTTATTACCCCCTTGCGTAGCCCGACTGATGTGTCTGAGGAGCGCTACAATAGGGCTCATAAGAGAACCAGGGCGGTGGTTGAATGAATGTTTGGGCTCCTGAAGATGAGGTTCAGGTGCCTGGACAGGTCGGGAGCAGCCCTCCAGTTCAACCCCAAGAAGGTGGCTAAGATCGTTATAGCCTGTAGTGTCCTGCATAATATTGCACAGCGGGCTGGGATGCTGCAGGGCATCCAGGCGCACCGAAACCTCCTCAGAGATGAGGAGGATGATCCTGTTCTAGAGGGGCCATTCCGGGACGAGGGGCTCAATGTCAGAGCAGACATCATCAAAAACTTTAGACGGTAAATAATAGAAGTTAGACTGGAGTATTGTCAATAGATGTGAACTCTAGGGAAATGACAAGTAGAGAATTGTGCAAACATGTTATGATTGTTCATCAAATGCTAAAAATGTGTTTCATTTATTAATATAGGTGATGCTCTGGTCATTGGGTCCTGTAGCGAGTCTTTGCCACCTGGTTTTTAAAGAGGACATCAGCTGGTAAGTATAAATGTATGGACTGTTGCTGGCATGAATTGTACACAAAGACATCATATGGCATACATTTTCTAAAATAGTATTTAGTTTACACATTACTTAAAATTTAAATACTCAGAAAGGGATCCTCTAGCATAACTATCCTCTAGCATGACTATGGTTCAATGTCACACATTAGAGGTTCGTTCTGCTCAATATGACTCATCTTCACACTTGATAGAACATAACACAAGATGCTACACATGCTTAGTAAGCTAGTGACAGAAATTTATTCAGAAATGGGGGGTGGGAGAGGGGTACAGAACTGATTCACACACTTGTATTAGTAATTTTAAAAAACAATTTTATGCCATTAGGGAGATGACTTCATGTAAAGACTGAAAGGGAAGAATTCGAAGAATGACAGTGAAGAATTCCCAGACTGACAGTGGAAAAAGACAAGATTAAAATTGAATAATACCAATGGGATCATGTCTGGCATTATCTTTCAAATCTGCTGACCTTGAAAACCATACAAAGACATGTTCACATGGTAAGTGCCAACTATTTGATAGAATAAGGCTGTGGAGGCATCCTATTGGAGACACTTAGATTATTTTCTAATTTTTAGATGGTATTTCATAGTCCTCTATTTTTGAAATGATGAATAAGACACCTATTGAAGATCAACTGTTTACCCCTGAATTGACTTTCAAAGACCATGCATTATCCAGGTTGGTTTACCAATGCATGCTAGTTAAGAATCATAGGAAGAATGTTGAATATTAGTAGGTTACATACATTAGTCATACTTAGTTCATAATTAGATATTTAGGTATCACAATCAGACACTTAGATTATTTTCTAATTTTTAGATTGGTTTTTCAGTCCTCTATTTTTGAAATGATGAATAAGACACCTATTGAAGATCAACTGTTTACCTCTGAATTGACTTTCTAAGACCATGCATTATCCAGGTTGGTTTACCAATGCATGCTAGTTAGGAATCACAGCAAGAATGTCGAATATTAGTAGGTTACATACATTAGTCATACTTAGTTCATAATTAGATATTTAGGTATCACAATCAGACACCTAGATTATTTTCTAATTTTTAGATGGGATTTCACAGTCCTCTATTTTTGAAATGATGAATAAGACACCTATTGAAGATCAACTGTTTACCTCTGAATTGACTTTCTAAGACCATGCATTATCCAGGTTGGTTTACCAATGCATGCTAGTTAAGAATCACAGCAAGAATGTCGAATATTAGTAGGTTACATACATTAGTCATACTTAGTTCATAATTAGATATTTAGGTATCACAATCAGACACTTAGATCATTTTCTAATTTTTAGATGGGATTTTCAGTCCTCTATTTATGAAATAATGAATAAGACACCTATTGAAGATCAACTGTTTACCTCTGAATTGACTTTCTAAGACCATGCATTATCCAGGTTGGTTTACCAATGCATGCTAGTTAAGAATCACAGCAAGAATGTCGAATATTAGTAGGTTACATACATTAGTCATACTTAGTTCATAATTAGATATTTAGGTATCACAATCAGACACTTAGATTATTTTCTAATTTTTAGATTGGATTTTCAGTCCTCTATTTATGAAATGATGAATAAGACACCTATTGAAGATCAACTGTTTACCCCTGAATTGACTTTCAAAGACCATGCATTATCCAGGTTGGTTTACCAATGCATGCTAGTTAAGAATCACAGGAAGAATGTCGAATATTAGTAGCTTACATACATTAGTCATACTTAGTTCATAATTAGATATTTAGGTATCACAATCAGAAAAAGGAATACATATTATAGTTGATATAGAGGTATTTGAATGGACATGAAATATTACATTTATGTTCAGCATACATATATATTTATTATTGAAATGTGATATACATTATTATGTATAATTATAAATTCTGATATTTAAATTTAATTTTTATTACACAATATAATGGTGTTTGGTTTTTAATCCAAACATTTAATTCATAAATATCTTGATAAACTTATGCACAAAGTTAGAGCATAGACACAACATGATTGTAAATGTATTTTATGAATATTTTACAACGTGTGTATTAACTTTGTAAAATTTTGTTTTTGAATTTCAGATTGTCATCTGATGACTTCCAGGAATATTTTTTTGTTTTTGTTAAAAAAACATTTATTTTTTTTAAATGGTAATAATCAACATTTTATTATTAAATACCCTCTTTTGAACAGATTATAATAAATATCCATGTAATCTGTCAATAAAAAACAATTGGACTCCCATGACTGGTAGTTGTCTATTTGACAAGCACATGCATAAGATCAAATTAGGCATTAATTTTAGAAAATCCACTGATTCAGAGAATATTAAATTAAACTATCTTTTTAAAATTAATTGGGGAGTGAGATCCATCAATGCTTTTCTTGTGAAATTCTTAGATGTTAAAATAATTTCTGATATGTAGTCAGAATTTGACATAAATTTTGTTGTTTCACTTTTAAGAAGGGGAAGTGGTTCACTTACATTAAAGTGACAGTGTTGTTGAATGTTAAATTCATTTTATAAGATCTTGTATCTTCCTTAGGTATCTAAAAACATTATTTTATTAAATTTATAAATTTTAAATTTAAAAATGGTAGGTCATTTAACTTCATATTTTGCACAAGCTAGTTATTGGATGCCATGTTAATAGATTTTATTTTCTAGTGGAGTAATTTAAAGGGACATTTAACTATAGTTATTAATATTATGTAGTTTTTAAATCGTACCTCTTGGGTTAGACATCACATATCTATATATAATGTTCATTCCCCTTTAGTTTCTTTCGAAAATGTTAAATCAACATTCCGAATGTTTTGGTCCTTAAAGGGACATTCACAAAGTATATTGTGTATTGAATTTTAAAAAATCATAAAAGAATTTAAACATATTTAGAAAGTACTATAGAATTACATTCAGTCTTTAAATATACTTAGAAAAAGATACATCAATGCACATATCTTAGTCAATTACATAAGGCATCTATGTGCAACCAACAATCAGCATCAAAATAGCCTATGTAGATATGAATTTAATCCAAGAATATATATAATTACAATCTAATGATTGAATAACAAAACATATTAAGTTGTTCAAATATTATAATCTTATCCAAAATGCATAAATAACATATAGCTTAATGTCCCTCTAAGCTGAAGACTGCGAAATACATACATTACAATATATATTTCAGTCAGTGTGTAAAAAAATCCAGAAATTAATCGAAATATGCTTTACTCATATGTTATACTAATTTTGCAAAAGGAAGGTGCCTAGGTTTATGATTTTTCAAACATTATTGTGAAATGTCTCCTTAAAGGGACATGAACTCAAAATATACTTAAAGGAAGACAGTTAAAAAATTAATGATTTATACATTCAGAACGAGTATTCTATTTTAAGCAACTTTATAAATTGTTTCATATTATCAATGTTCCTCGTGATGTTGCTATCATAACTTTAAAAATAAGGCATTAAATTGATAATTTATTTGCTTCAGTACTCTGGACAGAACTTTTTTTTTTGGGTGGATTAATTTATCCAACAATCATCAAGGACAACCCAGGTTTTTCGCCAAAATTGTCCGTAATCTAAAATATCATTATTGATTTGCAAAGAAAGATAACAAGATAATTCTTAACATTTGAGAATCTGATTAAATTATAAAGTTGCTTAACATTTCATGCTCAATCTGAATCACGAACGCTACATTAGTTTGGACAGTGTCCCTTTAAGAGATTTAAAGAGTGTATTTACTTCTCTTCTTATTTTGACATACTTTGCTTGAAAAGCATATTGAGATAGGCTTAGTAGATGAAGATTGGTGGATGCACAGAGATGCCTTATGTGATTGGCTCAACCATGTGCATTTAAATTTCTTCTGTTGAGGATATCTAAATACAAAGATAAATTGAGTTACATTTTAAAGTCTAAACAATTTTCTATCTCTACAGATCATTTGATACTATTGTTTGGTTGCAATGTCTATTTAAAAATAAAGACGCCATTGCACAATAACATATATGAGCAGTTCAGACAAATACAAGCTCGAGGTTTATTTACTAATAACAAACAAACCTGTAGTTTAACATCTATAAACAGATTATCCAAGTTACTGACATTATAACCTGAATTTGAATATTCAGAAATTTTGCGTGGGAAATGGATCTTGAAACACCAGATTTGCATCTTTAAACATTAGAGTCTAATGTCACGAAATAGCACCCAATCAATGTGCATTATAAATACATTTAATAGAGCAATGTCAATACTTCACAATAAGTCAACAAATTGATTTTATGAACAATAAAGACATACAATATTAAATGTGTATTTGTATTAAAGAAACAGACCATTATTAAACCGAAAAATGTCTACAACATTTAATAATGTGACAGTATTAGAGAATTTAAACATTAATATTTAACAGATCACGGATATTAAATCTGCGTCACACATATCCGCATGACAGGCCCATGAGTTACAAATACTTCTACATGAAAAATGAAGTAACAGCACCACCAGGAGGTATGTGTATGGAAGTTGCTAAGATATGAAACATTAAGGAACGGCCAATCATCACACAAACACAACTTGAGTCAGGATGGACTCACAGACATTCTAACAATATTTCAAACTTTTATCCAATCAGATGTACAGATAACTTGTCCCATGGTGCATCTCATGTTTACTTCACCATATAAAAGTCCATTACACGTTGCCATCTTTGTCAGTTCTATAATGCCTGCAGGCAGTATATATTCTAATTCTAATATACCGGGATTTATTATACAACCCAGCAGGCATGTCACCTCCCAGGTTTACCAAGCAGGAGAGCGCTGCACTGGTCCACGCCGTCAAGGACTTTTATCCCCAGCTGTTTGGGAACAAGAGGAGGTTGACAGATGCGCCTGTTCAGAAGGCCCTCTGGGAGTCTATCACCAATGCGGTTAAATTGGTCTGTGGCGTCCAGAGGAGCCAGGATCAGATCATGAGGAGATTCAGAGATATGAGGTTGCGCTTGACAAAAGAAGTCAACCTCATAAGGGAGTGGGTACAAGCCCGTAACAGAGGGGACAAAAGAGAGGCCCCGCGGAAACTCTACCTACTCCCTTATGAGGTGACTTTATGCGAGCTCCTCACTCTCCGGGTCCCCAAAAGATTCAGATCCTCGCCATCCTCGGCCTCCTCTTCTTCCCTCCCAGCTGCTGGATCTGAAAGTCCTGACCCGGGGGCCAGGGCAGCTGCTTCTCCGTCCGGTGGCCTGGGATGAGCTGATAGAGAATCTGAACCAGGTAACTATCCAACTTCATATAATATCTTAATATTTGATTATATTTTAAAAAAATGTGTATATAGTCAGATACTAAACCTATACAGATCTCACAACATACACTACATATGATGTTTAGATATATGATTTTAGATTAGTGACACATGAAATAGGAATGATGTTTCTTGCACTCTACAGAATATGCGTCACAGAGCGAAAATTGAATTGCGCATACACGTTAACATGGGTTTGCTGTAAGTGGCATTGCTTTATACATGCTGGTCAAATGACGGATGCGTAATTCGGCTTGGAATCATTGCGCAATGATCGCGAAAATTAGAATTGCGCATACACGTTAACATGGGTTTGCTGTAAGTGGCATTGCTTTATACATGTTGGTCAAATGACGGATGCGTAATTCCGCTTGGAATCATTGCGCAATGATCGCGAAAATTAGAATTGCGCATACACGTTAACATGGGTTTGCTGTAAGTGGCATTGCTTTATACATGTTGGTCAAATGACGGATGCGTAATTCCGCTTGGAATCATTGCGCAATGATCGCGAAAATTAGAATTGCGCATACACGTTAACATGGGTTTGCTGTAAGTGGCATTGCTTTATACATGTTGGTCAAATGACGGATGCATAATTCCGCTTGGAATCATTGCGCAATGATCGCGAAAATTAGAATTGCGCATACACGTTAACATGGGTTTGCTGTAAGTGGCATTGCTTTACAAATGTTGGTCAAAATGAAATGTGAATTATTATATATGTGAAGAATACAGTATTCTTATTTTCAATATTATACATAATAAAAAAAAATAGCAGAATCCAAAAAAATAATAACATATGCCCATCAACTGATGAGAATGAAATAACACAAACAAATAATTAAAGCTACAGTAAACAATACAACTGATTGAAAATAAGAGTACAGGATATATTTATCATGAATTTAATTGAGGAAACAATTAACTCATGGGACTACCAAAAGATTAATAGTTTTTTTATTGATTTGCTAATAATGTAAAGATTTTAAACATGGCATGATTTGTATTAATGATATCCAATCCTCATTTAATATATTACAGATCTGGATGTTGGTGCTGGATCCTCAAGCCAGGGTTTGTCACAGTATGGTATGTCTCATTTTAATTGACATTTGTCTTGGAAACATGGACAGAACATTACATACTAAATCCACATTGTTCAATATTTATATGTATCTGCAAAATGGATTATTAAAATATTTACAAATAAGAATAAAAAAAAAAAAACATAGGATTACATTGTAAGACTACTTTGAATTTTTATCGAATTTAAGATATCCCATATATTCTGGAAGTCTTAATTTTAATGTAAGATTCTTTGAATGTCCAATTTATATTCTTCCCTTGTGTATTGCTTAATCTCATTTGTATACATTTTGAAAAAATTCACACACTTTTGCATATGTTTTGATTTAAAAAATATAGATTCCATTTTTGAAATTGATCACGTCATTTAAGGGACATGCCAACTAAAATTTACAGTGAATGATTTTTAAACGTGATTTTATTGTTTTGTTTAAACATTTTATGAGCTACATTGGTTCAGTCTATTGTTTTAGTTCTTCTAAAAACATATTGATTTTGGTTTAGGTTAAACAATGCATTACTGGTATAATCCGGCTTTTTTTTTATGCATAAATTGGCATTTTGTCAAAAGTTAAAATCATGTGTTCAGATAACAGTAGTACATAGTTTCAAAAAGTATACAATTACACATTTAGAGCTTCATGTCCCTTTAATAGATGAAAATTAAATAATTCTTAGGATATCCTTAAATAACATATTAGATTGGAATTGCATGCTCAATCCCATTCATTACATCAACATATGGAGTAGAGAATTCATTAACACCAACATTGTCAAATCAATATATTTTTATATTAAAGGGACACTGAGCTAAAATTATTAATGTTGTCATTCAGATAGAGCATGCAATATTAATCAACATTTAAATATAATACTATAATCAATTGTGAAATATTCTATTGCTAAATGTATTTTAAAATCAAGAAGGTACGTTTATCTGCAGCTCAATTTTGGTTGACCAACCTGGGTTTTTATTGATGATTGGTGGATACCTTCAACAAACAATATTTATTGAATCCAATATTGCTTATCTGCCTTTAAGATTAAAATGTAGCAACATTAAAATTATAATAGGAGTCAATGTTAAATCATTTTGAACAGTTTGAACAGTGAAATCAATGATTGAAATAAATCATGTCAGTGTCCCTTTAATAAACAATAGATTCATTAATCCTTACATTCTTTGGATTAGACAATATTGATATATAATTCACATATTCACTGTTGGAGTTACTTTATAGATATAAGCATACTCTAACAGCACCATGATTACATATTTGTACTAATCAATTTGGTTTGGTATTGTGATCAATATGTGTTGTGTCCTAAACAAGATTACTGTACATTGCACAAATGGCTCGATGTGCCACATGTCTTTGTTTATATTTGTCAACAGCTGTTATTCAAAATGTGGTTTGTGTGTATTCTTTTAAGAACATTGATCAATGGGTATATTTAGATATGAAATAGCATCGTATGAGATGAGTTTGATGTCTAATATAGTCAGAAATTAAACATATGTTCAATACATCATTTTTTACAGAATCCCCTTGATTCAATCAAGCATTTTTTTTATAATTACTGCTCTATTCTTCACATTTTCAAGTTGATTATTCTTATAAATCGATACAGATGTGATTTAGTGCTATCCCAAATGTGTTCACTAATATATATCTATATCATTCATAGAGAGAGTTCGTGTGGGGAGCCCAGAGGAATCCAGCACCGACACAGAGCTGCCTTTGCAGTCTTCTGGTAAGTCCATTGACTCATTTATATGTCATTGAAGGTGTATTGGTAATCAATATTATGAACATGATTCTGATGAAGCATAACATTTGAAACAAATATATAATTTACTCCTCTGATTATATATTTATTTTATTTGAATATTGAAAGATTAATAATTAAAACTTTCTTAGTCTACACCTTTGTTATTCAGAAGATGTATAGCATATGTTTGTTTCCATGTTATTTTTTTAGAACAATCATCAAGTGATACACACATGAGAAATCTTAAATGTTCTATGTACTATGCTTTTATGATTTTAAAATTAATACAAACAATAAATTGAAAATCTGAATCATTGAGAATAACAAATCTAATGTCATTTGTATGCTCCATCAAAATGATGTAAATCATAACTTTGTGTGTGTTTATCTTTAATGCAACATTGATGTGTGTCTTTGAGCAACAGTAACATATGTTATAATATCTGATCTTAACGTGTACACAACATGTTATGTTTTACAGAGATTGATTTAACATGTGGGACGGAGGAGGAAGAGGCTCCCTTGAAGTCTGATGGTATGTGAAATATATCTAACATGTTTCCAACATGTTGCTTTATTGGAAATCATTTTATTGAAGACATTCAAAGTCTACAGCTTTTGCACTTTAAAAACTGGAATATTATTTGTCTGTTAAAATACACTACTGCCCCCTTTATATATCAGGCAGCATGAAGATATGCTTGGATTTGTTTAAATATTTGGATTTGAAATTCATGCCATCGTGATGTCACATGCATATTCTAGGCCAAACCACAATAATAATTTTATAATTGTACAGACAGTCATTGATATTCATCTGAGTGCCTATATGCATACCATATCCTCATGTCATCATTGTTTAGAAATTCAAACACACTTCTAAGTATATTGCAAACATAATCAAGCTGAAATGCGTTGATTGGATTTCATGATGTATGAGATGTTAATATATTTATAATATTTATTTCAGATGGATCCTCCTCTTCTGGTCATCATTGTTCCTCCCCTGCCCAGTCCCAGTCCCCTGCCCAGTCCCCTGCCCAGCCCCCTGCCCAGTCCCCTGCACAGCCCCCTGCCCAGTCCCCTGCCCAGTCCCCTGTCCAGCCCCCTGCCCAGCCCCCTGCCCAGTCCCCTGCCACTCCACAGACCACAGACCCTCCCGGCCCTTCCCATTTTTCCTATCCTGTCCCTCCCAAAAAACACCCCTTCGTCCCCCTTCGCCTCTCTCCCCGTCTTATGGCCCGTACAGCTACCCCAGCTGCCCAGCCCCCAACTCACCACTCCCCAGCTGTATGGGCTACCCCAGAGCAGCAGCCCATCCCTCCCCAACCCAATCCCATCCCTCCCCCCTGTCTCAACCTTCATTGTCCTGGGTGTCGGATTGTCCTTCCCAGGCACAGCTGTAAGTATCATTCAAAATCAACATTATAAGATACTTAAAGGTACACTGAATGACAATTTTTCTCTTCAAATAGAGCATGCAATGTTAATCAAATTTATAATTTACTACTTTTATAAATTATTCTTCATTCTCTTGCTATCTTTATTGAAACAAATAAATGCCTATATTTGTTTTTTATTCCAAATAAATCTGTACCTCATTTCTTTATTGTTGGATGAATGTATCCATCAATCAGCAGGGACAACCAAAGTTGATAACCAAAAATGAACTGCCCTATAAACTTACATTCTTGCATTTAAAATATAGCTCGAGAATTCAAACATTTAAAGAATACGAGTAAATTAATAATTCTTTTTAATGTCATGCTCTATCTGAATCAGTAACTAAAATATTTAGGTTTACTGTCCCTTTAATTTGATATCACTACATATACCAATCACCACTATTTGGATCCAAAAATTTATGTACAAATGTTCATACATTATCTCTTGTATAACCCAGTGGAAATGTAATTTATTCTGGTTGCTATGTTTACACAGCTTGTCCTCAACGCCAAAATGTTTAAGGATAGGTGTGCCTTCCACAGTATAACAAAAATCTTAAAATTGCTAATATAAGTACAATGTAAATCCTTTTACAAGATTTTAGACACTCAAGCTGTAAAAGTGGATCATCAAAAACCAATTAAAGGGGACAACATGTTGGATTAAAATGTCCATTTAATGGTTTAGGTCTGTCTGAATAACATATTTCATGTGTAAATAATCAATGTCAACAAATTAATTTAAAGAATTATTTGTCTTTATGATGACAATGTATCTTTGCTTTTTATTTTGTCTGTTGTGTAATTATCATTAATATTTGATTTTTTCTTTATTTTAGGCTGTGACTCAACATGGCTCACGCTAGAAGGTCTAGCACGCGTAGAGCAGGCCGTGTTGAGGAACGCAGCTGTCCTGAGAGGGATGGCCGACACCATGCAGGCCCAGCTACAGGTTCAGCATATGACTCTACGTCAGATGAGGTGGTGGAACTCAATGCTTGAATCTGTAGCTGGACATGCACAGGACGATGAAGGGGATGACCAGTAAGTGGAGGATCTGGAGATGCTCCAAGGGCGCAGATAAGAATCCTCCGTCCACATGTTGATGTTTTTTTTATGGTTGCCATTTGGCCTTTTTTTCTGTTTATTGTTGTGCCTGTTGCACTCTTTTACCTTGTCATATGTCTCCAATGGGGCTATGCTGGCCCTTGGCAACTCTCTTCATGGACTGTGATGCACTCTGTTACCTTGTCATATGTCTCCAATGGGGCTATGCTGGCCCTTGGCAACTCTCTTCATGGACTGTGATGCACTCTGTTACCTTGTCATATGTCTCCAATGGGGCTATGCTGGCCCTTGGCAACTCTCTTCATGGACTGTGATGCACTCTGTTACCTTGTCATATGGCTCCAATGGGGCTATGCTGGCCCTTGGCAACTCTCTTCATGGACTGTGATGCACTCTGTTACCTTGTCATATATCTCCAATGGGGCTATGCTGGCCCTTGGCAACTCTCTTCATGGACTGTGATGCACTCTGTTACCTTGTCATATGGCTCCAATGGGGCTATGCTGGCCCTTGGCAACTCTCTTCATGGACTGTGATGCACTCTGTTACCTTGTCATATGGCTCCAATGGGGCTATGCTGGCCCTTGGCAACTCTCTTCATGGACTCTGATGCACTCTGTTACCTTGTCATATGGCTCGAATGGGGCTATGCTGGCCCTTGGCAACTCTCTTCATGGACTGTGATGCACTCTGTTACCTTGTCATATGGCTCGAATGGGGCTATGCTGGCCCTTGGCAACTCTCTTCATGGACTGTGATTCACTCTGTTACCTTGTCATATGGCTCCAATGGGGCTATGCTGGCCCTTGGCAACTCTCTTCATGGACTGTGATGCACTCTGTTACCTTGTCATATGGCTCCAATGGGGCTATGCTGGCCCTTGGCAACTCTCTTCATGGACTGTGATGCACTCTGTTACCTTGTCATATGGCTCAAATTTTCCTGATGTTTACCAGATTATTTATAAACGTTGTTGATGTTTTCTGACATACTAATAAAAGACATGTCATTGCACAATTCTTTGTCCTCCTTATTCATGTCATTGATTGAAATCTCTAGTTTATCTGGTTGATCCTTAAAGGGACCTACCAAAAATAATGGTGTTTCCTGAATCATATATGTAATACAATTGTAAATGACTTTAAGATTAACATCTCCAATGTAATTTTATTATTTGTCTTTATATATTTTTCTAAAAGCTTTATCATTGCATGATTATGATTAGCATACTAATTATTTTATATATGTATATATAGATTGTTATTTGTATATATATATATATGTATATTTCAAATTTCACATCCATGTGTGTATTTATAAACTCTGCATGAATTGATGCACCTTTAACAAATGATCTGAGGATTGATACAATGATATAACCCCTGTAAAGCGTTCATTTTATTGAAATAGTATTGTCTCTGTGTATCCTCTTTTTAAAAATAAAAATCATGTCCCTTTAAGTGATGGTGAGCACAATTGTTAATGAATGGATTTCCATTTCTAAAGTGTTTTTGTCCTTTTTACATGAACAAGGACATATAATCTTATTAATAAACAATCTTATTGTAATGTTGACAGCACATGTATTTCATTTTCAATTCTATCTTATTGTAAAAGTGTAATCAAATCAATCTCTGTGTGTAATGCGCATATTTTAGATGAGGAATATGTTTTTCCAAATATTTGAAAAAAATACTTCTCCTCCCATATATGGCTATAGGTAGGCTGACCATATTTCAACTTGAATAAATGACACGTTTGATCAATACATGTGTCATTATTGTTAGTCCAAAACAATCTAAACATATCTTAAAACATCAATGGCATATGTATTTCTCATGTGTATCTTTTAAATGTTAAAGATATACACCATAGCTATCGTTAAAGCGACAGTCAAGTCTGAAAAGATGATTCATGATTTCATGACATTCCGAGATAGCAATCTAGACACATACTAGTTACTAAAATATAAATACGTTTCTTATTGATATGCCAAGCTGTCAACTGAGTCCTTGTATTGGCTGCGGTTTTTCAGCGATCTCGGATGCGCCATGTTGCTTAAGACATCACCTGCCAGGCTGTCCAATGATTCCTTGTATTGACTGACGTTTTTACGCGATCAAGGATGCACCTTTTATTGGATGGCGTTTTTACGCGATCAAGGATGCGCCTTTTATTGGATTGCGTTCTTATGTGATCAAGGAAGCGCCATGTTAATTAAGACGTCACATGCAAAGGTAAAAAAACGTCTGATTGTATTACGTAGTCCAGCAATATTTGTTTGTGCACGTTAAACACGTTTGTGAATGAGAAGACAAGTTTAAAAACATGGCGAATATGGATTTTTTGCATCATGTTACATTGTTGACCCATAGCTGATAAAGACCACCACATTCTCTTTTGCTGGATGTCTGGTTGAATAAACGAACGAAAGCAAAATGTTTTCATGCATATGATATTTCGAGGCAAGTGCAAATCTCTATAGTCCATGTTGTTTAATATGTTTGTCAACAATATGTTCCTTGTTATGAAAAATGACTGTTGTGTTTAATGTTAAAGATATCTAATTCATAAATATGCGCTATTGTGTTAGAATAAAGTAATCAATATGCATTTATCTTTATCATATGCTAAATATATGATGCCGACTTCTTCTAAATGTAATTTTGTCGTATATTTTATTAAAGGTTCATTAGACACTCACATTAAAAACCAAAATATTTTATTTTGTCTCTAGTTATATAGTCCATTGTTTACCAAATACACGTCTCATTTTGCTTCTGTTCAAATAAAATGTAAGTAATTTTCAGACTCCTCGCCAAGCCTCAAAGTTTCATGTGAGTACCATCTCCAGCTTTCTCCTGTTTGTGTAAAGGGTCTTTTCATATGTTAATGATGGGGTATTGTCTTGTTTTACGGTTGTAATGGGGGTTCATCTATATTTTCAATAGAGATAACCCGATTTTCTTAGAAAGTATTTAAAGCTTTTTAATATTGATTTTGATATCAGTATATGTTAATCTTGTTGTTTCTAGTAGTGTCTATTACATGCAGTTCTGATAAAAATATAGTATACTGTCTTTTTGTATAATGTATGATTTCCACATTGGTTAATCTCCAAATATATTATTGTTAGCATATTTTCCCCCCCACTCCTAAAAGGACTTTAAACCATATTCATTGTTAAAACAAATGTCTTTCCAAAAAAAAAAATTAACACAATAATGTCTCTTTAAGAAAATAGACTTTATTTAACACGTCAATATAAATCTGTTTTCAATATTTATTGTTTGAACAAGTACATGTAGATATACCAACAATCTGCAAATATTATATGTTAGCATATGTAATTTTGTTAAAGGGACAGTTTAGAAAATAAATAATGTTTTGCATTATTAAAAAAGTCAATTTTGTAATATCAATGATATCAAAGGTTTCTCACCAATTAATCATTTGTCTGTGTTTATTTTAATTTGCTAGCTAAACCTATGAGGTTTGTGTGCTCATTTCTTAGAGCTTGAAGAGTGCATGTAATCATTATGCAATTTGACCACTAGAGGGCATTTGGATAGCATTTGTATATCTAAAACCTTGAGCTCATACAGCATATTTACCATGTATTGATCATTGATGTCTAAAATGTTGTTATGTCAGAACAACAAATAAGTGGTCATTTTTCATAGGCATAGATACAAGGGTAAGCACATAAGTCACACATATTTCTCCATGTTTTGTTGTTTCCAACTTGATAATGCGTAATACAGTGTTTTCTTTGTAATCAATAATTCTGACTGTCCCTTTAAGCTGTGTTATTGGCATTCAAACAGTAATATGCCATCATGGATAATTGTAATGGTAATTTTGTTTGCGATTCGGGAAACAGTTTGGACATCACATCACAGAAACCATTCAATATCATGAACAAGGATAGGTATGTGATGTGGTTTTCACACACTTATAACCCACACTCTGCAAACAATCTGCCTCCATGGACCCGGTCCCATAGAAGTAGATTATATACAGAGTGTGGTCCACAAGTGTATGAAAACCACATCATCACATACCTATCCATTACACATTAAATAAAAAAAACATTAAACATGAAAACAAATACTTACTTCCTCTTCCTTCCCCTCTTCCCATGGGGCTGAGGCTCTGGGAGGGTCAACTGCCGACTCCGACGAGTTCTCATTGGAGATGTTGTGGGAAGAGTGGAAGGAAGAGTACTGGGACGACCAAGGTGAGGAGGAGGAGATGGGCTGGCAGGAGGAGATGGCCCGGCAGGAGAAGATGGCCCGGAAGGAGAAGGTAGCCCGGCAGGAGAAGATGGGCCGGCAGGAGAAGATGGCCCGGCAGGAGAAAGAGGCCCAGCAGATGGCGGCCCAGGAGCAGGAGGCCCAGCAGATGGTGGCCCAGGAGCAGGAGGCCCAGCAGATGGCAGCCCAGGAGCAGGAGGCCCAGCAGATGGCGGCCCAGGAGCAGGAGGCCCAGCAGATGGCGGCCCAGGAGCAGGAGGCCCAGGAGCAGGAGGCCCAGCAGATGGCGGCCCAGGAGCAGGAGGCCCAGCAGATGGCAGCCCAGGAGCAGGAGGCCCAGGAGCAGGAGGCCCAGGAGCAGGAGGCAGACCAGCAGATGGCGGACCAGGAGGCAGACCAGCAGGAGGCAGACCAGCATGCGCCTCCCGGAAGAAATTAAACATCTCTTGTTGGAGTCTAAAGGTTCTGTTTTGGGCTTCTGCTATTCGAGTAAGGAGGTGTATGATTTGGGTTTGTCCTTCAATGATTTGGGTTTGTCCTTCAATGATTTTGTTTTGTCCTTCAATAATTCTAGTTCTGCCTTCTATATTTTGTATCCGGGAGTTACGCATATGGTCAATGTAGTCTAGTAGAACCCGCACCTCCGCTATTTCCTCTGGTTGTGTACGGCGGGGTGCCTATGCACGGCGGCCTGCTGGTGCACGGCGGCCTGCTGGTCCTTGAGAGGCCTCTGCTTCCGCGGCCTCTTCCTCTGCTTCCGGGGCCTCGTTGTCAAGGGGGGCCTCTTCGTCAAGGGGGGCCTCTTCGTCAAGGGGGGCCTCTTCCCTCCGAGGTGGAGATTCATCCCCACCACTCTCATCCCGGGGAAAAGGAGGAGCCTGTATTTGTTGTGCTGCCTCCTCCCCAGGCTCTGTATATTAGAAAAAGAAATAAATGTATATATTAGCATATTTCCAAATAAAGCTTTAAATTACTTAGCTTACGATACAATTACAAATGAAGCCTCATTAATCCAATTTGAAATCTAACAATCAATACGATTTCCGCATTTTCTAAACCGTGTTTGTGATATCTCTGCTCAATCTGAATGTTTTAGCGTTTGTTTTCAGTCTGTTTAAATGCACACCTAACCTATAGCCTAGATACTGATGTAACCGCAAAGTAATTGTGAATGTGTGTAAACAACGTAATAGCATTAATCTGATCCTTAAAGGGACATGAAACCCAATGTTTTATCTTTCATGATTTAGAAGCATACAATTATAATCAACTTTCTAATGTACTTTTCTTATCTAATTAGCTTCATTCTCTGGATATTCTTTGCTGAAAAGCATATCGATATGCTTAGAAGCTGCTGATTGGTAGCTGAATATAGCTGCCTCCTGTGATTGGTTCACCGTGTGCATGGCTATTTCTTCATTAAAGTATATCTAAAGAATGAATCAAATTAGGTAATATAAGTAAATTGGAATGTTGTTTAAAATTGTATTCTCTACCTTAATCATGAAAGGAAAGGTTTGCGTATAGTGTCCCTTGAAATACATTCGTATGTTAATTTATTCTTAAAAGAGATTACCGTCAGATGAGAATGGCAGGTTCCCGGTATCAATTCCTCCGATACCGACTATATCCACCTCGGAGATGCTGGGACGCAACATTTCCTCCCATCGGCAGTAATCGATTTTCAGTGCAGGGCCACCACCGGTTCCTGCGGCATGTCGGGCCTCCCGGCTTAACTTTTTCTTAAGATCCATCTTGCAGTCCCGGTAGCGATCTTTAATAGTCCATATCTCTGTTCCGGCCACCCACTGCATTGACTGCATTCCTTATCTCATGCCAGAGCTTCCTCTTCTCAGTCCGGGTGGTCTTCTGATGCTGCAGCCTCCTATACCTGGCCATATAGTCTTCTACGAGGGCCTCCTTCTCCTCCATCGAAAACCTCGCCTCCCTAGTCGCCTTGGCCTTCCCCTGTGACGATGCCCTCTGTTTCCCGGACTGTGAAGCCCTACTCTGTCCGCCACTGGGCCCAGCCACTTGTTCATCTTGAACTAAGTGGCTGGGTCCACCCACCGCTTCCACCCCCGCTTCCTGCCCCCTTTCCTGCCCCCCTTCCTGTCCTGTTCCTCTCCCCCTCCCTCTCCTCCCCCATCTACCTCTCCCCTGCCTGCCCTCCATCTCTTCCCTAAACTAAACCCCAACTAAGCAAACAAAAAGTGAGTGTTATCAAATGATAGGGGGTCAAAATAAAGAACTAAAAAGACCAAAATAAGTGCCGAAAGTGTGAAAGGGATATACATAAAAGAGGGTAAGGAGTATTTAAATGAACAAAATGAAGAAGAAGACTAAAAGGAGGATATGTAAACTAAATGTAACTAGGGGATGGGGATGGGGTATGGAATTAGAGTAAATGGGATTACAGGGAATGGGGTATGGAGTGTAGTATGAGAGGGTATGGGGTATGGAGTGTATGTAGTGTTATTGATAAGTGTATGTATGTATTGAATGTGTTTGCGTGTAAATGTGTTAAGTTTACAGAAAAAGCACTCGCACACTCACCCAAACCAACTGTCGTTCACTAACTCACACTAGCACTAACTCTCTAACTCACACTAGCACTAACTGTCTAACTCACACTACCACTAACTCTCTAACTCAAACTAGCACTAACTCTCTAACTCACACTAGCACTAACTCTCTAACTCACACTTCCACTAACTCTCTAACTCCCACTACCACTACCTCTCTAACTCCCACTACCACTAACTCTCTAACTCACACTACCACTAACTCTCTAACTCCCACTACCACTAACTCTCTAACTCCCACTACCACTAACTGACTCACAATAATGCACAAAATCTCTAAGCTCCAATCTCCAAAAACCCACCAGCAACACAGTGAGAGAAGCCATTCTTGTGTGGTGCTTATATACCCTGTGTAAATGTTTAATGATGTACCGGTTTGCATTAAAAATTGTTTTCAGGTGTGCTTTATTCTTACTTATTATTTGTGCAATGTGTATTAGGTGTGTGAATTTGCACATGCTCATTTGGAGTTAGTATTTGTGGAATGAGTAGAATGCGATGATGTCATAGTGCTCGTTTTCTATAACATTGTCCAATAGTATTATGTTTAAATGTTAATTTGCGATGGTGTGGTATTAGTGAAGTGTTGTATATGTATGTTTGTCCTAATATATAGTAATATTGAATGCGAGTATTTTGCTAGTGTATGTTTTTTTTTTTTTCCTTGTTGTTATTTTCCGTATTTCCGCATCTTAAAGTATATGCGTATTTCCTGTATTTTATTTAAATTAAATTCCCCCCGCTTCTGAATGTGTAATGCTTATGTGCTTTGTTTAGTGATTGTTGTTGTGACATTTGCGGCGTGTTATTGTTGTGCATGATGTGGTATGCGTCATATGACCGAGCTGTGCGTATTTCTCGCGAGATCGAGTGTTAGATGAAAAAAGCGTGTTTGTTTGCATTTCCATTGATCTCTATGGGAGACTGTCTAACGCGGGCAGGATTCCGCGTGTGAAATACACGCATTAGGAGTATCGTTAGAAGGTTTTTTTGGAACTCTAAATACCGGCGTTAAACAATGCCCTGCGTTAGACATAAACCACGCGTAGCGTTAGCACCCCATCTACCGCCAAACTCCAAATCTAGCTGTTAGTGTGTTTAGATAGAAAATTAAAATAAATACTAATCTGGATATCAAATGTATGAATCTTAATGAAAGTAGATATTCAGAGAAATCTTTAATATGAACAAGAGTGGAGAGGGAAAAAGAAAGAATATAGAGAAAGAAGAAGAAAAGAGAATAGCAGAGTGAAGAGGCTCCATAGAAACAATCCGTTAATCTTGTGCCGCTCAGTATGTAAGTAAGCTCCCTGTTACTGACTGAGTAATTGAACATGGGCTTCAGTGTAAGCTCGATACTTGCTGTTAGTGGCTGGATGGGTTCCGGACATGGAGTAATCCAGACGGCAGGCTGTTGTAGTTAACAAGGCTATAGGGCCTATTTATCAAGCCGTCAACCGCAAATACGCTGGAATTCTGCAGCATAATTGTGGCAAGCCTGATTCCCCTTATTTATCAAACCCTACAGACTGGAAAAAGTAGAATTTTGTGACGTCACATACGATCCGCCGGTCAAAGTCCGACACAGATCGATGCTTACAGCAATACAGATATCCCGAATGCAAATTCGGCACTATCTGACTACTTTTGCAAGTTAACAATTTTCTACCAGGTACGCTCGGCCCTATTCCAGCCCAGCGTACCTGGTTTTCAATCCGCCGCCCTGGAGGTGGAAGATGCCATAGGAATCAATGGGAGTCTGAAAGCAGTGAAAGCTTATGTTCGCTGCTGCCCGATATCCCATTGATTCCTATGGGAGAATAAAGTTACGGTTACACCTAACACCCTAACATATACCCCAAGTCTAAACACCCATAATCTGTCGTCCCAACCACTGCCGCCACCTACATTATACTTATTAACCCCTAATCTGCCCCCCAACACTGCCTCCACCTACATAACACTTATTAACCCCTAATCTGCTGTCCCCAATGTCGCCGCCACTATATTAAATTTATTAACCCCTAAACCTAAGTCTCATCCTAACACACCCTAACTTAAATCTAATTTAAATAAATCAAAATAAAATTACTATCATTAACTACATTATGCCTATTTAAAACTAAATACTTACCTATAAAATAAACCCTAAGATAGCTACAATATAACTAATAGCTACATTGTAGCCATCTTAGGGTTTATTTTTATTTTACAGGCAAGTTTGTATTTATTTTAACTAGGTAGAATAGTTACTAAATAGTTATTAACTATTTAATAACTACCTAGCTAAAATAAATACAAAAGTACCTGTAAAATAAAACCTAACCTAAGTTACAATTACACCTAACACTACACTATAATTAAATAAATTAACTAAATTAAATACAATAACCTAAATTAAATTAAATTATCTAAAGTACAAAAAACCCAAACACTACATTACAGAAAATAATAAACAAATTACAGAAATTTAAACTAATTACACCTAATCTAATAGCCCTATCAAAATAAAAAAGCCCCCCCAAAATAAAAAAAAAACCCTAGCCTAAACTAAACTACCAATAGCCTTTAAAAGGGCCTTTTGCGGGGCAAAAGTAATCAGCTCTTTTACCTGTAAAAAAAAAATACAAACAACCCCCCCAACAGTAAAACCCAACCCCCACACAACCAACCCCCCAAAAAAATACTAACTAAAAAAACATAAGCTACCCATTGCCCTGAAAAGGGCATTTGGATGGGCATTGCCCTTAAAAGGGCAGTTAGCTCTTTTGCAGCCCAAAGCCCTAACCTAAAAATAAAACCCACCCAATACACCCTTAAAAAAAACCTAACACCCCCTGAAGATCAACTTAACGGGAGAAGTCTTCATCCAAGCCAGCAGAAGTGGTCCTCCAGACGGGCAGAAGTCTTCATCGAAGCCAGGCAAAAGTGGTCCTCCAGACGGCAGAAGTCTTCATCCAGATGGCATCTTCTATCTTCATCCATCCGGCGCGGAACGGGTCCATCTTCAAGACATCCGACGCGGAGCATCCTCTTCGGCCGACGACTACCCGACGAATGAAGGTTCCTTTAAGTGACGTCATCCAAGATGGTGTCCCATAGATTCCGATTGGCTGATAGAATTTTATCAGTCAATCGGAATTAATGTAGAAAAAATCGTATTGGCTGATGCATTCAGCCAATAGGATTGAACTTCAATCCGATTGGCTAATTGGAACAGCCAATAGGATTGAGCTCTCATTTGTTTATCTTCAGCAATTTTATATTCTCCCGTATAATTTTGAAACCACCTTTAATTATTTACAGTAAATTTGTCACAACTGGACAGTATGAAAAAGTAGGGTTGAAGCTATAGTTGGAGAAGAAGGGGGTTTTCTTTGTAGTGGCACTAACATTGTTATTATAGGTGAATTCTGCCATAGGTAATAACATTAAGTAGTCATCTTGAAGATGTGAGCAGTAGCACCTGCAATACTGCTCAAGACATTGGTTTATACGTTCTGCCTGACCATTAGTTTGAGGATGATAAGAGCTTGACAATTTCTTTCTATTTGTAATATTCTACAATTTTCCTTCCAGAATTTAGAGGTGAGCTGGGAACCTCTATCGTTGATGGCACTTGGATGTAACCCATGTAAATTGTCAGGTTCCGGTGTACATGCGCTCAGGACACAGACCCTCAGTGCAGTGGTAAGGATTTGAAGACACCGACACTGACCCCTGACCCGGGGAAGAGTATCCTGGATGTGGATAGATGATATTCTGTGATTCATAGTTGCTAGAAATTATTGTAGAATAAATGGAGAGTGCAACATTTGTAAACAATATATTACGACTTCACTGTGACTTAAAGTTAGTTAATAGGAGTAGCTGCAGGATTCAATGAGAGAAAAATATAGCAATGTGGAATGTTCAGGTTTCAGAGTAAACTGGTAAAAGATTGACACTTAGATGCAAACTCACGCCTAGATTTAGAGTTCTGCGTTAGACGTCAAAAGCAGTGTTAAGGGGTCCTAACGCTGCTTTTTACCGCCCGCTGGTATTTAGAGTCAGCCAGGAAAGGTTCTAACGCTCACTTCCAAGCCATGACTTTTCCATACCGCAGATCCCCTTATGCCAATTGCGTAGCCTATCTTTTCAATGGGATCTTCCTAACGCTGGTATTTAGAGTCTTGGCTGAAGTCAGCAGTAGACCCTCTACCGACAAGACTCCAGTCGCAGAAAAAAGTCAGTAGTTAAGAGCTTTCGGGGCTAACGCCGGTTTATAAAGCTCTTAACTACTGTGCTCTAAAGTACACTAACACCCATAAACTACCTATGTACCCCTAAACTGAGGTCCCCCCACATTGCCGCCACTCTAATAAATTTTTTAACCCCTAATCTGCCGACCACACACCGCCGCAACCTACATTATCCCTATGAACCCCTAATCTGCTGCCCCTAACATCGCCGACACCTACATAATATTTATTAACCCCTAATCTGCCCCCTCCAACATTGCCACTACCTTACCTACACTTATTAACCCCTAATCTGCCGACCGGACATCGCCGCCACTCTAATAAATGTATTAACCCCTAAACCGCCTCACTCCTGCCTCAAAAACCCTATAATAAATAGTATTAACCCCTAATCTGCCCTCCCTAACATCGGCAACACCTATCTTCAAGTATTAACCCCTAAACTGCCGACCGGACCTCGCCGCTACTCTAATAAATGTATTAACCCCTAAAGCTAAGTCTAACCCTAACCCTAACACCCCCTAAGTTAAATATAATTTTAATCTAACAAAATAAATTAAATCTTATTAACTAAAGTATTCCTATTTAAAGCTAAATACTTACCTGTAAAATAAACCCTAATATAGCTACAATATAACAAATAATTATATTGTAGCTATTTTAGGATTTATATTTATTTTATAGGCAACTTTGTATTTATTTTAACTAGGTACAATAGCTATTAAATAATTATTAACTATTTAATAGCTACCTAGTTAAAATAATTACAAAATTACCTATAAAATAATAATTAATAATAATTAGGGGTTAATACATTTATTAGAGTAGCGGCGAGGTCTGGTCGGCAGATTAGGGGTTAATACTTGAATTTAGGTGTCGCCAGATTAGGGGTTAATACTATTTATTATAGGGTTTTTGAGGCGGGAGTGCGGCGGTTTAGGGGTTAATACATTTATTAGAGTGGCGGCGATGTCCGGTCGGCAGATTAGGGGTTAATAAGTGTAGGTAAGGTAGCGGCGACGTTGGGGGGGCAGATTAGGGGTTAATAAATATAATATAGGTGTTGGCGATGTTGTGGGCAGCAGATTAGGGGTACATAGGTATAATGTAGGTTGCTGCGGTGTCCGGAGCGGCAGATTAGGGGTTAATAATAAAATGCAGGGGTCAGCAATAGCGGGGGCGGCAGATTAGAGGTTAATAAGTGTAAGATTAGGTTTGTCTAGACTCGGGGTACATGTTAGGGTGTTAGGTGCAGACTTAGAAAGTGTTTCCCCAAAGGAAACAATGGGGCTGCGTTGGGAGCTTAACGCTGCTTTTTTGCAGGTGTTAGGTTTTTTTTCAGCCCAAACTGCCCCATTGTTTCCTATGGAGGAATCGTGCACGAGCACGTTTTTCCAGCTAGCCGCTACCGTAAACAACGCTGGTATTGAGAGTTGAAGTGGCTGTAAATATGCCTCTACGCTCCCTTTTTGGAGCCTAATGCAGCCCTTCAGAGAACTCTAAATACCAGCGTTGTTTGGAAGCAGCGCTAGAAAAAAAACACGCGTAGCTAACGCACCCCTTTGGCCGCAAAACTCTGAATCTAGGCGTAAGGTTTGTTGCAGGTTCACAGTACATAATATTATATAGAGCTGTATGTCAGTAATAATCAGAGCAGCACAGATGATAGTCAAGTTGCAAGTTTAAGGCATCAATTACTGTTTGTGCATATATTGGAGAATCACATGAAAGCTTTTAACTGAACACATAGATGCAGAGTTCTGAATATGTTATCTTAAAAAGAGGCTGAGGAAATCAGGTGCATGAATGATTAATCAGACAGGCAAGCTGAATGCAAATACTGCCCAAACCAGCATGATTGTCAGAAGCAGGGAAGGCAGTCTTAAAGGGACAGTGATATTAGGCTGAGATATGTTACAGAACCCCCTCCTTAAAGGCGACCTCCAGGCGCCCAACGCAATTCAAATGGAGAGAGAACAAAAATTATATGGAGAGCCGCTAGTAGATGTATGGAGGTAGTGAGTCCAATCTGAAATCAAGAAAGGAGGGTTGGAGAGCTCTTGAAAAAGTAAAATGACAAAGTGAAGGCCCAGGAATTAAGGTATCAAAAGATCTTGGAAATGATGAGAGCAAAACTTGAAGTCATCTTTCCTGTAGTCATCGTGAGAATGCATGAACGTAACATACAATGAGCTTCCTACCACAGAATCATCCTGAGGGTTGATAGGCGGATGTTCTTCATAATAGATGACCATGTACACAGCCAATGAAAAGGCGCCCAGTCCTAGACATATGCATAAGCTTTCCTCAACATCAGAAATAGAGATGCAGCATTCTGGATTGATAACAAGATTATCCACCTTTGTGTCAGAGATTTGAGTATCCTCAGAATTTACCTCTTGTCTGAGGATTAGATATACTCCAAAAGAAAAAGCTATAGCCACTTCTAACCCAATAGCAGGGCTTTCTTCGAAGTAGGAGATAGGAGTGTAGAGTGCAAGATTTGTCCAGTTCTTGCCATCTTCTGATTCAATATGAAATGTCTCCTTACTGGATTCGGAATCAAGAGTGTCCTCACTAGGAACAGGTATATGAATGCCTACACCAGGGCAAGGTTCAGGAATACCCACATCAGGGCAAGGTGCAGGAATATCCTCAATAGGATCAAGTGAAGGAATGCTCTCACCAGTTCAAGGTTCAGCAATACCCACATCTGGGCAAGGTTCAGAAATATCCTCAGTAGGATTGGGTGAAGGAATGCCCATGCCAGGGCAAGGTTCAACTATAGAAAAAGAAAAAGAACCCACTTTAGAGCCAGGAACCATACTCTCTTCTGAGCAGAGGGCAAGGCTTTCTTCAGGGTTCACAAACGAAGAATTTACAAGACCCACTTTAGAGCCAAGAACCATTCGCTTCTGAGCAGAGGGCATGGCTATCTTCAGGATCAAGTATTATTACACCCATTTCTGGGTTAAACAAAGGAATACCCATACCAGGGTCAAAAACAGGAGAGTCCACATCGATGCCAGGTTTAGTAGTATCATCATAGAAAACAGGGGCATTAACTTCTGTCAGGTTCTGGTGTACATGCGCTCAGGACACAGACCCTCAGGGCCGTGGTAGGGATTTGAAGACACCGACCCCTGACCCAGGGAAGAGTATCCTGGACGTGGATAGATGATATTCTGTGATTCATAGTTGCTAGAAGTTATTGTAGAATAAATGGAGAGTGCAACATTTGTATACAATATATTCTGACTTCACTGTGACTTAAAGTTAGTTAATATGAGTAGCTGCAGGATTCAATGAGAGAAAAATATAGCAATATGGAATGTTCAAGCTTCAGAGTAAACTGGTAAAAGATTGACACTTAGATGCAAACTAAGGTTTGTTGCAGGTTCACAGTACATAATATTATATAGAGCTGTATGTCAGCATTAAACAGAGCAGCACAGGTGATAGACAAGTTGCAAGTTTTAGGCATCAATTATATTTGTGCATATATATGCAAACTAAGATTTGTTGCAGGTTCACAGTGCATAATATTATATAGAGCTGTATGTCAGTAATAATCAGAGCAGCACAGGTGATAGTCAAGTTGCAAGTTTAAGGCATCAAATACTGTTCGTGCATATATTGGAGAATCACATGAAAGCTTTTAACTGAACACATAGATGCAGAGATCTAAATATGTTAACATATTTGTAGAAGGATATTTCAGCTATGACAACTTGTTGCAGAGAATAGTTATAAAGTTCTGAGTAAGATGCTGTTGTTATAATTAGAGAGTGATGATAACCAAAAGTATGCTTGATTTATAATAAAGTCCAGAGTTTGTTAAGTAGCAGTGTCCAGGTAACAAAATTATTATTTGGATACTTGCAATTTGATGATTTTAGGCAGAGGGAATAGGAAAAACTGAAGCTTGAATATGTTGGTAGGATTCATGCAGGATCAACCACAGACCTCAGTTTTCAGGAACACAACTTCAAAGTTAATGCAAAGCACATTAGGCCTGAGAAGACTTAAAAAGAGGCTGAGGAAATCAGGTGCATGAATGATTAATCAGGCAGGCAAGCTGAATGCAAATACTGCCAAAAACCAGCATGATTGTCAGAAGCAGGGAAGGCAGTCTTAAAGGGACAGTGATATTAGGCTGAGATATGTTATATAAATTCACAATAAAACAGATGAAAGCTGAAGCAGTTTTGTAGTTATATGGTAATTTAATTTGCGGTACGAAGTGAGCTACTTTGGTAAGGTGATCAACAACTACTAAAATATTATTATGGAATTTTGATTTTGGTTGATCTACTATGAAATCCAATGATATTATTTGCCAGTGTTGTTTTGGTATGGGTAAAGGGTGAAGTAGTCTGAATGTTTTTTGTCTTTCTCCCTTACATCTGGCACAAGTGGTAACATATTGGTATACTGTGAATACTGTTATTTAAAGTCCCTGCTAATTAACTCCAATGTTTTAGACACACCTGGAGGACCTGCAGGTGGTAAATCATGGACTCGTTGAAGAATATGTGTATGTAAGGCAGATGGTATAAAGAGTCTAATATATATGCAGTATAATCCATTTGTAACCCTGTTTACATGCTGATAGGGAATATCTTTATCATTGCCATTTTGAGTTCTTCTTCAAAATTCATGGTAATTAATGTACATACTTAGACGTGTATGTATGTATCTCTGTGTTAAAACGCTTTGCCTGCCTTTTTTTTCTAATGCCTGAGACCTCGTATCTTTGAGCCCTTAAAAATTATTGAAAAAAAATGCATAAAAAAGTTATACCCTACAGTGTTATTATGAGTGTAATTGTACTGTAAAATGTATTTTTTATTTGTGTTTTGTGCCACTTTTGTGTCACATTTAATGTTAATCAGAGCTTTGAAGTCTCGCTAACCCGACGAGCGCTAACTTTAATTGCACTGAAGCGAACACGTTTACCTTCAACATGTAATACAAACATTATTTCTGTAGCATGCAAAGAGCTGCGATAAACCCTTATTGCTCGCGCACAAAAGTTTGTGCACCACTATTAATCTAGCCCTCAGTGTGAGTACCCTGTGCATATAAAGTATGATTGCCTTTCACTGATGCTGTGTTACACTATGAAGATTTGTTTATTTTCTTCTTTTTTGAGGATTCCTCTGTTGTTCAGAGTGGATCCTAGCACATGTTTAATTTAAAGTACTTTATTCAACACTTCCAGGTATGACAGACAAATTATGTTATTTTGAGTCAATTTTATCTATCAAGAAGTGTCATTTATTCTCATTCTATATATAACTATAACAACAGCACATAGGGCTGGATTATGAGGGCAGCAGTAGTTTGCAATCCTGCTTGCACTTTAACTCTGCTAGAAGTAAGCTTTTTGCGCGTGATGGGTATCGCGCGTATTACAAGTTGAAAGTAGAAAGTAATCTGATGTATTCCCCCATAGACTTTAATGGAGCGTGAAAAGTGGGGAAACCCCCCAAAAAAAGTCACGCAAACCCAGTTGCGTTTTCTCAAGTGCGCTAACCTGACATGAAATATTAAAATTTCACATTCCAATGTTCTTCACATAGAAGAATATGTTCTATGCATTTATAAATACATATATACATATATATATGATGTTATATATCTATGCATATATATATATATATGTATATAAATAAATATTTATAAATATATAAAAAAAATTGCCTTATGTGAAGAACATTGAAATATGAAATATTTACATAGTTCAAGCGAACGATTACTTTTAATCTATAATCCATATGTTACTTCAGAAGTGTGCAAACAGCCACAATAAACCCCTTTTTTGCTTTCATGCCACTGTTAACGTGCCACTCGTAATCTAGCCCTTAGTAGGGAATTGGTTTGGTACATATTTAAAACAAATACACACATGGTTTGTGTGTTACAAATTACCTTTTATAACTGAGGGGTTTAGTACAATCTTTAAACTGAAAGGCAGAAACATTGAGATCAGATTTGTTGGGGTAATCCACAGCAAAGGTTTGCAGATTAAATGTAGGCTGGGATGGCCTCCTACTCATCTCCTAGCAGAGCCTTTAATGCTGTGGGGGATGAAGGATGTGAATACACTGTGCATTCCTTTAGGGCACTATACTTTACACCATATGCCCTGAAAATGTACTGAGGCAACTGTTAGTAATGGTTTCCAGGGCAACAGTGCCCTCCCTGTCACATGACTATGCATGCACAAAATTTAGTTTAAATTACTTTGTAAGTTTTGGACATCTAAGTTTAAGTTTTCTTATAATATTAAAATAAAAAATACAGACTGCTCTCAGAGGGATTTAAACTGTTGAAGCTTAGCAGCAATATGGTTTATCCCTGTCATTTTAATAATTTTGGTACTATGTTTAGTAGTTGTTTTTTTTTTTAATAATATCACATAGAGAAGCAGACCTAGGGCCCAGTTCTATAAAACTCTCTCGGCTTGTGAGATTCTATAAGAAATCTCACCAGTACTATGAAGTTTTTTTACCTTGAGAAGTTAAACAGTGTGGCATGCAAAATGGTGTTCCCTGCATGTATTATGTGAAGGTGATGCATACATAAGGTCTAAAAAAAATCATAATTTAAAAATCATATAAAATGAATAAATTAAATATTGTACAAAAAATATGCAGTAATAAATTGTATTGTTTAATCACATTATAAAATGTATAAAACTGTCCTATCATAGGCTATCAAAAAAAAAAAACCCCATTTAAGGTGCTCAGTATAAATTGTAATTATTATTATTATTATTATTCTTTATTTATAAAGTGCCAACAGATTCCGCAGCGCTGCCCATGGGTACAAGGATAACAGTACAGTGGAGAAACAATACGAAAAGACACAAAATTTTACAGACAAATACAGGGGGAATTGAGGGCCCTGTTCCCGTGGGAACTTACAATCTAGATGGGTAGGAGGATTGGAAACAGGAGGTGGGGACTGCAGAGGTGAGAATGATATTAGTGAGGAGATAGAGGGCAACTGTTAGTTAATTGAAGTTAGTTTGTTAATAAGTCGGGTGATAAGCTTCCCTGAACAGAAAGGTCTTTAGGGAACGTTTAAAGGAGGAGAGGTTAGGGGCAAGTCTGACATCTCGAGGAAGTGCGTTACAGAGGGTTGGTGCCGCATGAGAGAAGTCCTGTAGTCTAGAATGAGAGGAGGTGATGGTAGAGGACGCAAGAAGCAGGTCATTGTTGGATCTTAGGGGACGGGCAGGAGTATATTTGTTGATGAGTGAGGACAGGTAGGGTGGGGCAGCATTGGTGAGGGCTTTGTAGGTCAGGGTGAGAATTTTGAATTTAACTCTGTTGTGAATGGGGAGCCAGTGAAGGGACTCACAGAGAGGCATAGCAGAAACAGAGCGTCGAGAGAGGTGGATTAGTCTGGCAGATGCATTTAGGATGGATTGGAGGGGAAAGAGGCGGGAGAGAGGGAGGCCAGTTAGTAAGTTGTTACAGTAGTCAAGTCGGGAAATTACCAGGGAGTGGATGAGCTGTTTGGTAGTTTCAGCACTCAGAAACGGGCGAATTTTGGAGATATTGCGTAGGTGGTTGCGGCAGGATGAAGAGAGCAGTTGGATGTGGGGAATGAAGGACAGATTTGAGTCAAGCGTGACTCTGAGGCAGCGGGCTTGGGGTGATGGGGGAGATAGTGGTACCGCCAACAGTGATAGAAAAATTAGAGACTGGAGTGGAGCTAGAGGGGGGAATTAGAAGTAGTTCGGTCTTGGACATATTTATTTTTAGGTGGTGAGAGGAAATCAAGGAGGAAATGCCAGATAAGCAGTCACTGATGTGAGAGTTGACAGAAGGAGAGAGTGCAGGGGTGGAAAGGTAGATCTGGGTATCATCAGCATAGAGGTGATAGCGGAAGCCATAGCTGTTGATAAGTTTACCCAGTGAAGAAGTGTAGATAGAGAAGAGTAGAGGACCCAGGACAGAGCCTTGAGGTACTCCAACAGACAGGGACAATAGAGAGGAGGAGTCACCAGCAAAAGAGACTGAGAAGGATCTGTTAGAGAGATAAGAGTGAATCCAGGAGAGGGCAGTGTCACAGAGACCAAGAGAATTGAGAGACTGTAGGAGAAGGGGATGGTCAACAGTGTCAAAGGCAGCAGATAGGTCAAGTAAGATGAGTATAGAGTAGTAGCCTTTGTTTTTAGCAGAAAGGAGATCGTTAGTAACCTTGGTGAGGGCAGTTTCAGTTGAGTGTTGGGGACGGAAGCCAGATTGCAGGGGGTCGAGCAATGAGTTTGAGGACAGGAAGTGGGTTAGGTAATTGAAAACTAGTTTTTCAAGGAGTTTTGAAGCTAGTGGGAGCAGTGATATGGGGTGGTAGTTTGCAGGGGAGTTAGGGTCGAGGGAGGGTTTTTTGAGGATGGGGGTGACCTTCGCATGTTTGAAGGAGGCAGGGAATGAGCCGGTAGAAAGGGATAGGTTAAATATGTGAGTAAGAGCCGGAGTGAGGGTGGTAGACAGAGGAGGGATTAGATGTGAAGGAATAGGGTCAAGTGGGCAGGTAGTGAGGTGTGAGGAAGACAAAAGGGAAGCCACTTAACTCTCAGAGGTTGGGAGGAGGGTGCAGAGAGTGGCAGAGGGGTTGACTGGGAGCAGAGTTGGGAGATTGCAGGTTTGTGTTGGGATGTTTCCTCGGATTGCAAGTGTTTTATAGAGAAAATAGTCAGCAAGGTCTTGAGCACTGAATGCAGATGAGGGGGGTGGTGCAGGTGGATAGAGGAGAGAATTGAAAATAGAGAAGAGTCTTTTAGGGTTTGAGGAGTGAGTGGATATAAGAGAGGAGAAGTAGGTTTGCTTAGCTAAGCGAAGGGCAGAGGTGTAAGAGTAGAGAATGAACTTATAGTGCATAAAATCATGTTCAGAGCGGGATTTCCTCCAGACACGCTCAGCAGTGCATTTTTGTAGGTGACAAGTTTGTTGGGAGTGCCAGGGTTGGAGCTGATGACGTGGGGCTTTGTGAGGTTGGGGTGGAGCGAGAGTGTCAAGTGCAGCAGAGAGAGTATTGTTATAGTGGGTTATAGCAAGGTCAGGGCAGGGTAATAAAACTACTACACATGTTGGAATCTGTGAATAGATAATTTTAATGCTTTACAACTGCTGATTATTATCAACAATGTAAACGGGGCCTACGAAAATAAAAAAGAGCTTAGTAGCTAACAAATAAAGCAAAATAACGGTTATCAGAATTTACTTAAAATATACAGTTTAATAAACATTTTTTTTTTACATTTAATATAATACTAAAGTGAAAATGATATGTAAAATTTGATTTTAATCTAATACAGGGGTCTAATTACATAGTTTTCAAAATTAAATCCATTGAAATTCATTCAAAGGGGTCCATCTATTAATTTGCGGACGGACATGATCCGATATAGCGCATCATGTCTGCCGCACATCGATAAATGCCGTTCTCTTTAAACCTCCTTACTCAAATTCCTCTCTGTTTAGTACAGCAAGATACTTGTTTTTCTTTGTAACGCTTCCACCTCTCAAAGAAAAAGTAGGTGTATAGAGAGCTGTCTCCTGAAACCAGCATTTACTTGACACAGATACAAAGCATCATGGGATCGGAGGCAGACTGCCTAAAGAGAGATGCTAAGAAGTAGAGTTGTATAGTATGCTTGTCTTCTTCCAGTGTCCTGTGAGAAGTTCCTTTGTGGAGTGTGCCTATATTGGTGCCAAAATACTGCATTATGGAGTCCTGTTTGTTTTATAGGAACTTACAGGAAGTATTCCAGTGATTTCTCTGTTTGAACTATTTAGACTTCTTATTTGAATTATTTGTACTTTTTTATACTTTCGGCTAGGTACTTTCGGCTAGGTTAGGTATAGCTGTCCCGCACACTTTTTTGGATGTAACGCAACGTAACTACCGCAGCTTTTAAAAAGTCCTTTTTCAATGGACTTCTATAGCGCCGGTATTACGAGTTTGCCTGTCCGGCCAAAAAGTGAGCAGTACAGCCTATACCGTCAAGATCCATAACGTAAACTGAAAGTTAGTAGTTATGGCTTTTATGTTACAACGCCGTAACATAAAACTCATAACTAAAGTGCTAAAAAGTACACTAGCACCCATAAACTACTTATTAACCCCTAAACCGAGGCTCTCCCGCATCGCAAATAGTTAATAACTATTTACTAAGTAGTCTTCCTAGTTAAAATAAATACAAACTTGCCTGTGAAATAAAAATAAAACCTAAGCTAGCTACAATGTAACTATTAGTTATATTGTAGGTAGCTTAGGGTTTATTTTATAGGTAAGTATTTAGCTTTAAATAGGAAATATTTAGTTAATGATAGTAATTTTTATTTAGATTTATTTTAATTATATTAAAGTTAGCGGGTGTTAGGGTTAGGGTTAGATTTAGGGTTAGGGGTTAATAACTTTAGTATAGTGGCAGCAATGTTGGGGAGGCAGATTAGGGGTTAATAAATGTAGGTAGGTGGCCGCGGTATCAGGGGCAGCAGATTAGGTGTTAATAAGTGTAATGTAGGTGGCGGCGGCGACATTGGGGGTGGTAGATTAGGGGTTAATAAGTGTAGGTAGGTGGCGGCGATGTCGGGGGCAGCAGATTAGGGGTTAATAACTGTAATGTAGGTGGCAGTGATTTGGGGGGCAGCAGATTAGGGGTTAATAAGTGTAATGTAGCTGTCGGCGATGTCGGGGGCAGCAGATTAGGGGTGTTTAGACTCAGGGTTTATGTTTCCCATAGGAATCAATGGGGCTGCGTTATGGAGCTTTACGCTCCTTTTTTGCAGGTGTTAGGCTTTTTTTTAGCCGGCTCTCGCCATTGATGTCTATGGGGAAATCGTGCACGAGCACGTAAAACCAGCTCAAAGCAGAGCTGGTATTTGAGTGCGGTATGGAGCTCAATTTTACTCAACGCTGCAATATTGCTTGCTAACGCTGGTATTATGAAAACCTGTAATTGCAGCGCTATAGGGAGGTGAGCGGTGGAAATAACTTGCAAGTTAGTACTGAGACGCTCTTTCTGCAAAACTCGTAATCTAGCCGTTTATGTATATTGTAATACAAGCATTTTGTTTTTCATGTGTTCTTAAAATAATGTGTGTCAACTCTGGTTTTTGCTCTTTTAGCAGTGTTTTTCTGTGCAGTAAATTGTGCTTTCATTTAAAAAATTTAAAAAAATCAGTGTAATGTAATATCAGATCAGTTGATTGCACATTTGTCAACTATTCTGATACTTAGAACACTATACAAAACACCAATTACAGCTACTGTGTAGTCAATTTCAAGGGTTACTGCACTTGTACTGGGGCTTGGATCTTTTGAGAAATTATTGGTTTAGACTCATATTGTCTTTAAAATGTAAGCTGGAAAGATACATTTGTAAAACTATCTTTCAGTTAATCTATGCATTTTTAAATATTACTTAAGATCTTACATGTTTAATCATATGTGTTTAAGGTAATAGTTTATTGTTAATAGTGTTTCATATGCTCAGATGTTGCAAATGGTATATATAGTGTTTGACCATGATCTGACATAGTATGCAGTCTTTATTGTGAGTCGTCCTTCTGGGTGGTGACTCTTGTAAGTGTTTCACACTCATGAGTTATCATGAATAAGATCTACAGGAAAATCATATCCTGAATTTGGAAAGTGTAATCCTCTTAATTTATAATAAATTTTCAGAACATTAGTCACCCATTTAAACTCACGTTGTTTTTTCAGCATCTTGATGTTTAGGGAACGATTGATCAAGCTGCGAAAGCAGCCTTAGGAGCCCTCAGATTTAAGGCAAGTAGCAGCTGTCTTAAGATCGCTGCTGCTTTGAGTTTCCATAACCTAAAATGTGGCAGAGTGAAATCATCCTCATCTGGTTAGAATGATTGATAGGCCTTGATCACTGCCAATTGGCCAACAGCAAGCAAGGGACGGCATTGCACAAGCAACTGCTTGCAGTGAGGTCTGGTGGACATGTTCATGGTAGCGAATCCTGTCCATTCGACCTTTGGTAAATGGAGCCTTTAGTGTCTAAAGTAAGAATGCTGAGACTTTGAGAGGCATATGACTTTTTTAAGATGTGACTGGTTTTGACAGATTCTGCTGTATCTTGTTGACAGACTGCTGGGATGAGATACAATGTATTTTATCTGCAGTGTACAAAAACATAAGGTAGATTTAACATTTCAATATTTGCACTTTAAAGGGGCATTAAACCCAAAATATTTTTTCATGATTTAGACAGAGCATGCTGTTTTAAAAGATGTACTTTGGACTCTTGATATCCTTTGTTGAAAAGCAGTTAGGCAGACTCCAGAGAATACATTTGTCTGCAGTATTATTTGGCAGCAATTTTGCAAGAATGTTGTATATTTTCAAGAGCAATAGATAGCAGCCTTGTTTTGTCAATTTAACATGGCACAGACAGACATGATCCGCTATAGCGAATCATGTCTGCTGACTGCCGCACATCGATAAATGTCGACAGCATATGCTCTCTGCATTTATCATTGCACCAGCAGTTCTTGTGAACTGCTGATGCAATACTGCCCCCTGCAGATTTGCGGCCAATCGGCCGCTAGTAGGGGGTGTCAATCAACCCGATCATATTGGATTAGGTTGATTTTCGGCGATGTCTGTCCTCCGCCTCAGAGCAGGCGGATAGGTTATGGAGCAGCCCCCTAGCCTTGAAACAGCTTCTCAGTCCATTACTTTTGATACCTTGACAAGGATGGGACGACCTATAAAAAAGTGCTGTAAATCCTAGTCCATTAACCCAATCTGGATGCAAATTAAAGCTATAAATCTGCACATTAAGTACAAACAGATAAACTAACTATAACTTTATTAATGTCAAAATACTAGTGGATGTCAATTTATAATCTTCAAGATATTATACCATGAGAACAAAACAAATTTCCAGAGCAAAATCAATATAATTATGGCCTAGGTGTGCTAATTGTTTCTACATTAATTTTTGTGTCTCTTATTTTAATGACATGGAGGATTTTAATCTCACACTTATCTCCACCATAATTTAAATGAATATTGCTTTTGCCTTGGAAATAAGCTTCACTTAGCAGCAAATCAAACCCATTCTCTACTGATGAGAGCTAATAAGCTAAAAATTACTGTTGAGAAATGGTTTAGATTTTTGCTGCACCTACTCTATAATAGGATTTATGTGGTTAAACACATTACTAGAAGCAAAATGCATGTGATGTTGTATATCTCATTTGCATATTTTACCCAGAGTTATCTGGTGCATTGGTAGAAATGTGTACATAATACCTTTGGAGAAAAGCAAGCAGGGATTCTTTTCTAGATGAGCTAATTGGCTATTTTGATCATGTTTGTGGCTCTTACTATTATCAAATGCAGGATTTTAATTTCATGTTTTTATCTCCACCATAATTTAAATTATTATTGCATATGACATTGAAATAAGCTTCACGTGGCATCAGTTCAAACCTATCTTCTTCTGATGAGAGCTAATGAGCTTTAAAACAACTGTCCAGAAATGGTTTTGATTTTGTTGCACCTGCCCCATATGGGATTTCTGTGGTTAAACACAGTGCTGGAAGCAAAAAGCATGAGATGTATATAGCATTGCATATCTTACCCAGAATTCTCTGGTGCATTGGTAGAAATGTATGCAGAATACTTCTAGGGAAAAGCAAGTAGGGATTCTTGCCTAAATATGCTAAATGGCTATACAACATTTTTTTTGTGGACTTTAATCTCAAACCTTTATCCCTATTGTAACTTAAATAAATATTACTTTTGTCCTGAAAATAAACTTAAAAATCTATCTCCTTCTGACGAGAGCTAAGGATGCAAACCAGCTGTCTAGATGTGGTTTTGATTTTGTTGAATTTACTCCATAAGGGGGTTTCGGTGGTTAAAGGGATAGTTAAGTCTAAATTAAACTTTCATGATTCAGATAGGGCATGTACTGTAATGTTAAAATACTTTCTAATTTGCTTTATTCTCTTGGTATTCTTAGTTGAAAGCTAAACCTAGGTAGGCTCATATGCTAATTTCTAAACCCTTGAAGTAAAGTGCATGTGTGACAGCTATACAGTGCTGTTTATGTGCTATATGCTTATAAGTGTGCAGTGTCTGACAAATAAATATCCATAAAAAGACAGATCCTTTTTTTTACTGAGCATTTTGCTCCATTTCTAAGGCAAATACACAGTTAAAAATGATCTCATTAACACAAGCTTACAATGTATCAATATTCTGATGATGCAGTGATTTGCTATTGGGTGGTTTCCTTCTATGAAGGTCTTAAAACCTGTATAAACACAATGAATATAAGCATAAACCCAATATATTTTTGTACATTTATTTAATTGTCGATGACCTAGAAACACAATTTAGATAAAAAGAGAGAGCTTTCAAATTGAATCTGCATATACTGAAATTTGCACTTTCATATTTAAGGATTCATTCTTAATTCAGTTAAACTTTAAAGGGACAGTCAACTCCAAAATGTTTATTGTTTAAAAGGATAGATAATCCCTTTACTACCCATTCCACAGTTTTGCATATTCAACACTGTAATATTAATACACTTTTTACCTCTATGATTACCTTGTATCTAAGCCTCTGCAGACTGTCCCCTTAATTCATTTCTTTTTACAGAATTGCATTTTGGCCAGTCAGTGCTGACTCATAAATAATTCCACAAGAGTAAGCACAATGTTATCTAAACGGCAGATGTGAACTAGCACTGTCTATCTGTGAAAAACTGTCAAAAAGAGGCGACCTTCAAGGGCTTAGAAATTAGCATATGAGCCTACCTATGTTTAGCTTTCAACAAAGAATACCAAGAAAACAAAGCAAATTTGATGATACAAGTAAATTAGATCGTTTTTAAAAAATTACATGCCTTATCTGAATCATAAAAGTTTAATTTTGACTTGACTGCCCTTTAAGTTTAAAAAAAAAAAGCATTTTAAAAATTTTCCATACTAGTAAAAAGAGAAAATTAAAGCGCAAATTAGGTGTACATTAAGCAGAAAAACCTTTCTCACTTGTGGCGCAATTTTGGTGCACTTGTGGTGTATACAGTAAATAAATCAAAGCAAAATTTACTCTGCGGCAAAACAATGGTAAATGTGAAAAAAATAAGATTGGCACACATTATTTTAAGAACACATTACAAATAAAATACCTGTATTACAATGTACATAACATATGAAAAGACCAAATACTTAAATAGAAAAATCACTGGAGTACTTCCTGTAAGTTACTATAAAACAAACAAACAGGACTCCACAGTACAGTCATTCGGCACAAACATAGGCACACTCCACAAAGGAACTACTCACAGGACACTGGAAAAACGGCAATTACAACTAGATACCCGCCACTCAGTGTCTCTCCCTAGGCAGTCCACCTCCGATCACGTGAGGTTTTTTTTTCTGCATCCAGTAAATGCTGGCTCCATTAGACCGTTCTCTTTAAACCTCCTTACTCAAATTCCTCTCTGATTAGCATGCCTTATCTGAATTATGAAAGTTTAATTTTGATAAGACTGTCCCTTTAAGGGTGTCAAAAAAAAGGGAAACAAAACAAGTTATTTGATATATATTAAATATGCAGATCAATAATAATAAGAAAACTAGAACTATCTACTGCACAAAATTCAGAAGGATCAAGTATATATTTATTGCACAGTAAATACAGGATATCCAGACAAATGGTTACATTTCTTGGTTCGTGGACCAAATCTTTAATTAACTCTTTGTTCAATTATTGCTTTTGAATAGAGTTATCTTGAGTATAACCTTTACAACAAAAGTGTTAATTACTCATATCCTTTAGCAAAGAACCATAGACCCATAAACAACCATTATAACTCATAAACCATTGCAAACAAATATTTGGATATAACAGACGTATCCATATTATGGAGTTTGTTAACACTCCATCATATAATATTTTTAACCTATACAAGGAAAATAAATATTTTCAATTTCACCTGAATGCTATGTTTTCACTCTACACACCACAATACAAAAATAAGAATCAGATAAAATAGATTCTACTGTAGATAGTGTTGTGGGAAGTAAAAAAATGAATAATGTAGTGTTTAAAGGATCAGTTTTATATTGACATGCCAATACTCTTTGGGCTAGATTACAAGTGGAACAATAATTTATTGCGTGCCAATAAATGGACATATTTGCCTGTTTACGGGCGCACAATATATAACCAGCCAGTACAAGAGGCTGGTTAATGCTACTGCAAGCTCAGACCTCTGGTTAATTTTAAAAATGTCCCACAATTGCATCCAAAATAGTTTTGTCCAATATTATGATTAAAAACTATGACCATCATTATTTTTTTATAATATAACTGCACAAAGCAGTTTTAATGCCTTAAAGGGACACAAAAACAATTTTGATTCAGATAGAGCATGCAATTTTAAGCAACTTTCTAATTTACTCCTATTATCAATTTTCTACGTTCTCTTGCTTTCTTTATTTGAAAAAGAAGGCATCTATGCTAAGGAGCCAGACGATTTTTGGTTCAGAACACTGGACAGCACTATTTTATTAGTGTTGTCCAATCAGCAAGGACAACCCAGGTTGTGAACCAAAAATGGGCCGGCTTCTAAACTTAATTTTTTTTTTCAAATAAAGATAGCAAGAGAATGAAGAAAAATTGATAATAGGAGTAAATGATAAAGTTGCTTAAAATTGTGTGCTCTGAATCATGAATCATGAAAGAAAAAATTTGGGTTCAGTGTCCCTTTAACCCCTTAATGACCGGACCATTTTTCAATTTTCTTACCCTTAATGACAATGGCTATTTTTACATTTCTGCAGTGTTTGTGTTTAGCTGTAATTTTCCTCTTACTCATTTACTGTACCCACACATATTATATACCGTTTTTCTCGCCATTAAATGGACTTTCTAAAGATACCATTATTTTCATCATATCTTATAGTTTACTATAAAAAAAATTATAAAATATGAGGAAAAAATTGAAAAAAAACACACTTTTTCTAACTTTGACCACAAAAATCTGTTACACATCTACGACCACCAAAAAACACCCATGCTAAATAGTTTCTAAATTTTGTCCTGAGTTTAGAAATACCCAATGTTTACATGATCTTTGCTTTTTTTGCAAGTTATAGGGCAATAAATACAAGTAGCACTTTGCTATTTCCAAACCACTTTTTTTCAAAATTAGCGCTAGTTACATTGGAACACTGATATCTGTCCGGAATCTCTGAATATCCCTTGACATGTATATATTTATTTTTAGAAGACAACCCAAAGTATTGATTTATACCCATTTTGGTATATTTCATGCCACCATTTCACTGCCAAATGCGAGCAAATAAAAAAAATCGTTCACTTTTTCCCAAATTTTGTCACAAACTTTAGGTTTCTCACTGAAATTATTTACAAACAGTTTGTGCAATTATGGCACAAATGGTTGTAAATGCTTCTCTGGGATCCTCTTTGTTCAGAAATAGCAGACATATATGGCTTTGGCATTGCTTTTTGGTAATTAGAAGGCCACTAAATGCCGCTGTGCACCTCACGTGTATTATGTCCAGCAGTGAAGGGGTTAATTAGGGAGTTTGTAGAGACCTTGAAGGTTAATTTTAGCTTTAGTGTATTGTAGTAGACAACCCAAAGTATTGATCTAGGCCCATTTTGGTACATTTGATGCCACCATTTCACCGCCAAATGCGAGCAAATAAAAAACAAAGTTAAAATTTTCACAATTTTAGGTTTCTCACTGAAATTATTTACAAACAGCTTGTGCAATTATGTCACAAATGGTTGTAAATGCTTCTCTGGGATCTCCTTTGTTCAGAAATAGCAGACATATATGGCTTTGGCGTTGCTTTTTGGCAATTAGGAGGCCACTAAATGCTGCTGCGCACCACACTTGTATTATGCCCAGCAGTTAAGGGGTTAATTAGGTAGCTTGTAGAGAGCTTGCAGGGTTAATTTTAGCTTTAGTGTAGAGATCAGCCTCCCACCTGACACATCCCACCCCCTGATCCCTCCCAAACAGCTCTCTTCCCTCCCCCACCCCACAATTGTCCCCACCATCTTAAGTACTGGCAGAAAGTCTGCCAGTACTAAAATAAAAGGTGTTTTTTTTTTTTTTTTTTTTTTTTTTTTATTATTCATCTGTGATGGACCCCTGCCTTAGCCCCCAACCTCCCTGATCCCCCCCAAACAGCTCTCTAACCCTCTCAACCTACCTATTTGCCACCATCTTGGGTACTGGCAGCTGTCTGCCAGTACCCAGTTTTCCCAAAAAAAGAGAGGTTGTTTTTTTTTTGTTTTTTTTCTTAAATACATAGTTTTCTGTAGTGTAGCTTCCCCCCCCCCCCCAATAACCCCATCCCCCTACCCTAGCAGATCCTATTAGTATTTTTTTTAAAAAAAAAATGTTTTCTGTCCCCCTCTCTCTTCTTTAATCATTGGTGGCAGTGGTTGCTGCGCGCGCGCGTGCGCACACACACATGCATGCGCGTGCGCGCCCCCGCAGGCCCCCCTCCGCACGCTCCCAGCATCCGGCGTGCACATAGCACTTGCAGGAACCGGATGCCGGGTAGCGATGGGCCGCCCACCCACCTCCCTTGAAAGCTCCCACCCACCAACGAACGGCACCATCGCTACCGGTGCAGAGAGGGCCACAGAGTGGCTCTCTCTGCATCGGATGCTTGTTAAAGGGTATTGCAGGATGCCTCAATATCGAGGCATCACTGCAATACCCTGAGAGCTGCTGGAAGCGATTGCGATCGCTTCCAGCACTCTCTTAAACAACTGACGTACCAGGTACGTCCATTGTCACTAACTGACAGTTTTTGCAGGACGTACCTGGTACGTCAGTTGTCATTAAGGGGTTAAAGTGAGCGGGTTTGGGGTGTTAGACAAAAAATGCTGCTGAAAAGTACCTTTGCATAGCGGTCTATGGGGAATGTGTAATTACTATAAATATAAGAGTATATGCTTATATACATATATATTTGAACTTTGCTGCCCATCGTTGCGTGACTTACCCCATTCGCAGTGCTAGGTTCTCTACAGTGTCTCACGGCATGAGAAAGAGGCTCCCATTGGAGGTTATGGAGGCATGCTGTTGTGAGCTCAAAGCTTCCCAGCAATGCAAACGCATTCGCATTTTGCCCCACCTCTATTACCAGCACACTATTGCGTGCACTGGTATAATGAATGGAACAAAAACTACGGTGGTGGGTAAAGCGCCTGAACTCTGCACCAATAGCTTCTAACAGAGGACGCCTAGCCGGCTAATAAGTAAAAATGGATGATAGGGTGTAAGAAGCGCCTAAGGCAGGTGCAATAAATCTAATGTGTGTTTGATGAGGTTAGCAAGCATACATAAAGTTTAATTCAATAGAGGTTAAAGTATAGATTTACATATACAATAATTAAATAATTAAAATGATTAAAATGATACGTTACAATAAAACAATATACTGGTGGATCCACCTATCTAACAATAAAAACTCAGCCTCAAACAATACGTGGCTAGAAGCAAGAATCTAACTGATGATATACTTCAATAGGAAGTTAAACCACACGTGTTACAGTGTGAGAGTAAAAAATATATAACTTGTGAAAAAATATATATGTGAAAAAATATATATTTATTGTGAAAAGATGAAAAATTGAAAAAATTAAAAATGAAATTGAAATCAAAAATACATAATTCAAAAATTAAAAAATGAAAATCAAATTCAAAATTCCAATTCAAGTGTACTGTGTGCAACAGAAAAGAACAAGAAAAAACACAGTTAGTGTCCAATATAAAAAATATCCAAAAATGTTTAAAAGTGTCACAATCCTGCTAAATTGTAATCCAAAGGAAAAGGAAATAAAAGTTAAACACAAACTTGTTTACTAGTGGTGAGAAGTGGGAGGATCAAGCTGAACAATTGAAAAATAAATTCATAGAAAGGGGATATGATGTAAACCTCCTAGATCAAAAACTTGAAGAAGTAAGGAAAATAGAGAGGAAAGAGCTCTTGAAATATAGGAATCACAACAAATATATTAATGAAAATGAAGCACTAAATGTACCAATGATCACCGAATTTAGCAGCAACAGACATATCATAGAAAACATTGGGCACTGCTAAAAGAAGACAATATCATTGGAGACAAATTACCTGAAAGACCAAAATTTGTCTACAGAAAAAGCAACAATTTAAAAAACAGGCTAGCACCAAGTGTACAACATAACAAGAATGGCAGGACAAATGATATCTATGGTAAAAGCATCAAAGGCTTCTTCCCATGCCCCAGCTGTAAAGCCTGCAAATGTGGTAAAAAGACGACAGAATTCCAATCCAACAAAAAACGAGAATCCTTCAAAATCAGAGACCTTATACGATGTAGTGATAAAGGAATAGTCTATCTAATAGAATGCCCTTGCGGACTACAGTATGTGGGGCAAACATCGAGATGTTTGAAGGACCGAATACGAGAACATCTACTAGCAATAGAAAAACTAAGCAAAGAAACACCTCTCTATAACCACTTCACAATGAAACATCAAGGTAATTTAAAAGATGTCAGATTTTGGGGTATACAGAAGATCAAGAAGAATTGGAGAGGCAGGGATTTCGAGAAGAAGCTGCTGTCAGCAGAATCGAAATGGATATTCCAACTAGACTGCCTATACCCCAAAGGACTTAACAACAAAGAAGATCTAGCGCATCTTCTCAATTTTGTTTAATTGATTCACATATATGTTTAACCTTACTAATATGTACATAGATTATACAGAAGTTGGAATTATACAGCAGTCGCAATTTGAACTAATCCCCGCAATCATACAGAAGTTGGAATTTGAACTAATCCCCGCATTCATTTGATCCCACGTCTTGATCCCCTTTTTTATACATTTGGAGTCAAATGATTAAGATCTAAAGTACCTCATTCACAATAAACCAGTAAGCTTAAAACACCTCTAATATATCAAGCCCAAGAGTCATGATGACATGACACAACCTATAGATTCAGTCCGTCCACCAAATTGAATCCTCCATCTAATCCAAATCCCTCACACAATTTGAACTAAGACAGATATTTCAAGAATATATGGATTACACTGTCCATAGGTGACAATATATTAAACCTATCAGTTATTTCTATAAGTTAGACATTTCAAGAATATATGGATTACACTATCCATAGGTGGCAGTATATTAAATCTATCAGATTAAAACAGCATCCATATAAAGAGGATCAAACTACAAGATCCTTATTCATTTATTTAACCATAGAGTCGATTTATAAGACTCAACTGCTTTACTCTCTTTCAGATTTGACCTATGGCAGTTCAGATCCAAGGAGTCTGCAATTTTGAGTTTCACCAATAGTTCAAAATAGATATGGTATTCCCTTAGACCCATCCAGAGGGTCAACATTTATTTATAGATTTATATACATATATGTAAGTCTATAAAATATGTATTGTAAATTAAGATTTTGGAATAAGTTTTTAATATTCACTAATAGACCCTTGCCCCTTTTGAGCTACTTATACCCTAATTTAAAGGGAAAATTTCACTCTTAAATTGACCTAGGGGACTAGTCACATAACCAATATGGCCTAAATCGCTGACATCTCTCAAACGTTTAGGCTGAAGTTTTCAAATATAAGGAACTAATACAGCCTTAGTTGGAGATAGAACTCAAGGATTGTCCTTAAATCCAGACACCTTTTAGCCTTAAAGACAAGCCTACAGGTTGTAGTATGAGATATTGTTAATAATAAGGGTGCCTCATTTTTTCCATTTTCCGTTTTTCCACCTATCCAAGTTGGTTTACAAACCAGCAGAACCAGTAGCCCGAACCCTATTTCCAATTCCCAAGACTAGAATAGGTCTGCTCATCAGTTTTCCTCACAGTAACAACAAGCATAAGAGTCACATAGAACGGCATGGAAACATGCCAGATTCGCATCCCACTCAACACTCTCTCTCTCCCCTTAGACCACACTAGTCAATTAAATCTGTGCTAGATTTACATAGATTTTTGAAATATATGTTGTTTATATAAACGCTGATTTTACAAATAACCCTCTGCTACACAACCCTGAATAGTTAGCTCCAATTTATGAAATTGGTATGGCATAACTTATACTAAAACTAACACAAGAGCTGGAAACGATTATAAGAAAATACAGAATTTATTTCATTTCATGTACTCTTAGACAATTACTATTCTCCACCACATTGTGTGAACATTAAGAATTTACTATGTTCCACTACAGCGTGACTTTATAAGTATGCGGTTTTTGAACACCTCAGTTGTAGCATAACGGATTCTGGCGTCTAGAAAATCCTTGCACACTGCAAGTTAAGTGCCGTAGTAGTACATGACAGAGCTTTCCCAGCGATCAGCTGTGGAATGTAAACAAGGAACGAGGGCCAATCAAGCTCCATTTCCTGTGAATACACAAGCCAATTACAAGCCAGACTGTTCGTAGTGGATATAGCAATTATGCGGCTGAATAAATACAAATAAGCCGTTCACGATAGGATGATACCTGTGTAAACTGTCCAAAAAGGAGTATATGCTGGACTAGAAGTTGTCCACGGAAAAAATATATACATGACATTTATACCAAGGTTGTTATAAAGTTGAACTGCCTGTTAGAAAACGGTAATGAAGAAACCTTATCACTAAAACGGATATATATATACAGCATCCGTCATTTTTGCAATAACTTATATTCATACAAACTAGCCTTTATATAAGTACAAATGTTTGTCAGACAATATGTTTAAGTCACAAATGTGCACATTGATGTGACAAGTATACACGCACTCTTTGTGCAGTCAAAAAAATCAGCTGTTCTTTGATATGTAAACAAAAAGCAAAAGACCAATTAGATTAGAGAATCTGAAGAGATTATAACCAATCACTGGCCACTAAAAACGTAAGGCATATTTGCAAGGTTTAAGTGAACTTTTAGGACAAGACCTATATTTACTTTTACTATATTACATATAAATCTGATTAACATCTGTAAGAATATACATGTGGAAGTATAAAGAAACAAGTTGTTATTAACAAACTTTGCAGAACTTCCAGTTTGCCCCACTTCCGTTTTTTTCACGAGCCCTAATTGATTCCAATTGTAATAGGGTATATAGCTGCCAGTTTACAACTAATACCAGTCTTGATAAAGGCCCACATAGCTGGGCCGAAACGCGTTGGCAAGCAGCTGGTAAGCTCTTTTCCAATCTTTTAATACTAGTTTGGACAATTTTGTACATGTTATTTTATTTTTACGGGACATTATCAGTCATGGAGGATTAAGACCAATTGAATAACCATCACAAGATTTCCACCATCAGGATTACCACGACACTTCTCACCACTAGGAAATAAATATACTACACCATGACACTTCTCACCACTAGGAAACAAGTTTGTGTTTAACTTTTATTTCCTTTTCCTTTGGATTACAATTTAGCAGGATTGTGACACTTTTAAACATTTTTGGATATTTTTGATATTGGACACTAACTGTGTTTTTTCTTTTTGTTTTCTGTTGCACACAGTACACTTGAATTGGAATTTTGAATTTGATTTTCATTTTTGAATTTTTGAATTATGTATTTTTTATTTCAATTTCATTTTTAATTTTTTAATTTTTTTAAATTTTTGATCTTTTCACGAGAAATATATATTTTTTTCACATATATATTTTTTCACAAGTTATATATTTTTTACTCTCACAATCACACTGTAACACGTGTGGTTTAACTACCTATTGAAGTATATCATCAGTTAGATTCTTGCTTCTAGCCACCTATTGTTCGAGGCTGATTTTTTATTGTTAGATAGGTGGATCCACCAGTATATTGTTTTATTGTAACGTATCATTTTAATTATTTAATTATTGTATATGTAAATCTATACTTTAACTTCTATTGAATTAAACTATATGTATGCTTTCTAACCTCATCAAACACACATTAGATTTATTGCACCTGCCTTAGGCGCTTCTTACACCCTATCATCCATAATGAATGGAACACAAATGTCGAACTGGCGAAAGTGCAATTTTGCACTCCACTTGTAATTAGGCCCTTTATGTTTTAATGAGTAGAAAGGTTCCGGCTCACAGTAGTCCCAAAACACAAAGTCTAAAGCCAGGATGCTTCAAAAATTAAATCAAATGTATAGGTGCACTATAAAAGCAAAAAGTAACAGTAAAAAAGCCATCTAAGAAAAAAAAGGAAGTAAAAAAAGTACGATATAAAATCATACAATAGGGTGCGCTATACTAATGCACAAAAAATGTGCGTGTAAATCTGTGCTAACGTGACAAAAATAATGTGTTCGAAATATGGATCTAATAATGATCATGAATTGTAATATTGTGTTAGTATTGGCACCTAAGTGAATATAAGCGCAAAAGAAATACAATGTTTTTAAGTGTGTATACCTAAAAAACTGAATGTGTCTAGTTGAATGAATGAGTGACTTCACATAAATGGTGGTGTGTACTCAAAAAAACTTCATCCCCAAAAAAGTGCATACGTATGAATCAAGTGATAAAGTATTACATATATTGACAATAAATAGAATATAATAAAATAAAAAATAATAAAAAATATATAAAAATACAAACGATTTCACATAAAGTGCAGAGTCAATGATAGATAGGTGAAATCAACACTGTTGGAATCAATAATTCTGGAAGGCTGCTCCACTCCAAACTGGTGGTAAATCGGTTGAACTGAAAAATTGAAAACACAAAGAGAGAGCGCCTAATGGTGTAATATCGTCAAGATCAAAAGTGATATAAACATAAAAAGTATCTGCCAAGTGGATACTCACAAAGAGCTTAGCACTCGCAAGTAGTGCATACAGGCGGGCTGACCCTTGTACAGCAGTCAGTACGCTGAATGTGTGGAAGTCGTGTCGGAAATCTGTTATGATAGAAAAAGAACACAGAAGACCAATAGTGCAATATCGTCTAAATCCAAATGGACACGGCAAAAGAACACAGTTTCAGCAAGATGTATACTCACAATGGAGTTGGCACTCGCAGATAGTGCATTAAGGCAGCCTGACCTTCATACAGCAGTCAGCACGCTGATTGTTTGTAGCTGTAGCTGTTATCGGCTTAGGCTTGTCCTCTGCACACCGGCATGTGTACTGAATTCTCAGCTGTGGCTCAACTGTTTGCTGAGGGAAGGAAATCCTCTAGGTATGACGTGAACACACCAAAAAAAATGCACCTGAGGCTTGTTGCAGGCTCAGAATACACAAGGTGCATACAAATTAGTAGGTCACAGAAATGTTTTTGAGATTGCCAATAAAAAAGGAAGTCAGCGGACAAAATGTTAGGTAAAAATAATTTAAAAGAGATTTATTTAAGAGCTAAACACAACGCGTTTCTCGGCCGATAAAGCTCACTGGCCGTTTCATCAGGTTTCTTTGGCAATCTCAAAAACATTTCTGTGACCTACTAATTTGTATGCACCTTGTGTATTCTGAGCCTGCAACAAGCCTCAGGTGCATTTTTTTTGGTGTGTTCACGTCATACCTAGAGGATTTCCTTCCCTCAGCAAACAGTTGAGCCACAGCTGAGAATTCAGTACACACGCCGGTGTGCAGAGGACAAGCCTAAGCCGATAACAGCTACAGCTACAAACAATCAGCGTGCTGACTGCTGTATGAAGGTCAGCCTGCCTTAATGCACTACCTGCGAGTGCCAACTCCATTGTGAGTATACATCTTGCTGAAACTGTGTTCTTTTGCCGTGTCCATTTGGATTTAGACGATATTGCACCATTGGTCTTCTGTGTTCTTTTTCTATCATAACAGATTTCCGACACAACTTCCACACATTCAGCGTACTGACTGCTGTACAAAAGTCAGCCCGCCTGTATGCACTACTTGCGAGTGCTAAGCTCTTTGTGAGTATCCACTTGGCAGATACTTTTTATGTTTATATCACTTTTGATCTTGACAATATTACACCATTAGGCGCTCTCTCTTTGTGTTTTCAATCTAAGAAAAAAAGATTACCAAAGGCAGCAACAGCAGACGCTTTTCATTCAGGACTACAGCACTTGTTCAGTTCACTTTAGGTTTTAACCCTTTTGCGCTTCACAATACCACCATTATTGCCTGCCCACAAACATATATTTGCTTATGAAGAGATATACATTCTGCAGTCCAGTTTCTAATTGGTTGTACTGAGGTACCAGTTGTGTAGGACGTAAGTAAAATGTGTTCTATTTTATTTTTATCAGCTGTACTATAGTTAGGAAGGGGTTCCCTTCTATGAAATGATACCCTAGACATTTACACACTTGCATAATGAGAAATCGTGCCCTGGTTGTGAATTATATGTAATTATTGGTGGCATAAATAATATTAGATAGATGAAGGACACTGGTATTAGCAGTAACAGTAATTAAAAAGGCATTAAAGTGTTTTGTTTTTTTTTAGTTATTAATATTTTTTTTTTTTTACACCCGTTCACCCGTCTGTGTCATGGCAAACCCCATACATGAGTCCTGCTCTACATTTACATTTAAATATATGATTAAGTTAAAAACAGTTATACATTTGTTATTTTGATTGTCTCTGTAACCTATATAAAAAAATAACAAGGGTGGGCTTATTTAACCTCACCATATAAACCCTTTAAACAAGGGTCATACACATGCCTAACCATACATTTAAAAATATATTTTTTTCTTTTTTTGTCAATATATTTTCTTTGTTGCATAAAAAATACATATAAAAACCGAAATGTTCTAATTCTAAGATAAATATAACATGGGTTTATGCTTGTGGGACATGTCACTGTGAAGCAATAAATGCTCAGACAATAAAAAGCATTCATTGTTTTATATAAGGCACCTTCAGAAGCAAGAAAGTCTTTTTTTAGTTTAATTTCCTATAATAATCTTTTCTTATGCTATGAATGTCACACCATGATTTCCAGATTTCACTGTCATTGGCACTGTCTCTGAATCTGCAATTCATGTCAGTAATTTCACAATTGATCGCAGCTTGGTTTGGTTTTTATATGTTGTTCTCACACAATCCTTTGAAACTGTTTATTGAGTCAATCTATCAATGGTGTGTCTGTGATTATTTTTTCTGGCAACTTATGTGTGTATTCCACTTATGCTTATTATCTGAGCTTTGAATCACAACTCTAATTATGCACAAGTACCCCTCCATGGGCTAGATTACCAGTGGAGTGCCCCTGGACACACGTTCATTTCACTAAATAAAGGCTTTATCCGTTTATCCGGTTGCGCACATATTCCAAGTTGAAAGTAAAATGTTTGTGCATGAGCGGAACCCAATATGCACAAAAAGCCTCCATTGCAATCTTGTTAATGTACTCCCCCATACACTTCAATGGAGCGTAAAAACAGTAAAAACACCCATACACTAACCCGCATCGTAATAAGCCCCCTATTCTAGTAGCCCCTAAACCACAACCAACCCCACCGCAAATTATGCCACTACACTATCATCCCCCACATAGCACACCGCAATGAACTCACTGCATTATTAACCCCTAAACTGCCACATAGCCCACAGCAATTAACTCCTTACACTATTAACCCCCTAAACCACCGCAATTAATTGCACACACTATTAACCAGCTAAACCGACATATAGCGCACCGCAATTAACTGCCTACACTACTAACCCCCTAAACCGCCATATAGCCCACCACAATTAACTCCTAACATTATAAGTGCCCTAAACCACCACATTATACGCAAGTGAAGTTCTTGATATATGAAAGAATGTCACTTGTGTATAATAGCATTATGATTATGGTAGTCACATAGATGATGAATCACCACTAGCTCCAGCACAATTCCACCTACTTTACTTCCACTGACTTGCTGCTGACAAAAAATATGTCACAAGCACGACACTCCAGTTGCTGAAATAGTGGTTGGGCGCAGGGTAGAGGAGGAGTCTTCTTACTAAGACTGCTGGTTAATAGAAGCACACTGACAGTCTACGACTGAAGCAAGCAGCAGCCTATGTGCAACTCCTTAGTCACTAGACCCCACCCACAAGATGACTCACACAACACAGTCACACACTCATGCAGCTGCTCCACCTGACTTGTTGTTGCCTGCAGTTATTACATATATGGAATGTATGTAATAACTGCAAGCAGCAATATGTAAGATGATATACCTAGTGTATAGTGAGATGAGTCTGGAAAACTGCAGTGAGAGACTGTGCGCTGCCAGTATTGATCATCACTGCGGCCCAGCGTGGTCCTCTATGCAGTGAGCGGCTGCCTGTACGAGGTGCACTGATACAGTAATTGCAGGAGCGGCAGGGCCCTATCGCATCCGGTGTCAACCTCCTGACGGTGTCACCAGGTGCGGTCTGCATCCCCGCAGTAAGCCACTATTAATAGTGTAGTGGAGTAGTTTGCGATGTGGGGGTGTGGTGGTTTAGGGGTTAATAGTGTAGCAATGTGGAGGTTTGGCGGGTTTAGGGGTTACTGTGTAGCAGGGTAACTTGCTGCTCAGATACTTGTATTATGCTGATTACTTACTGGACAGTGCCTATAGAAAATAGTTTAACCTATTTCTGCCTATTCATCTATCTTATTTGCCAGTTTGTGTACTGAGTTTATATAACCCAATTGAAACAGCATTTCATTGCTCCAAGTTCCAGTTAATCTGGTTGCCATTTACTGGACTGAGATTTAATTGTTGTCCCTTGCATCATCATAATTAGTCAGCTAGTATCCAATCAATGTGCCTTCCATTGATTGCTGCACCTTCTGCTACAGATTTTGTTCCCTTTGTATTCAAGTCTAACATCTACCATTTCATTAACCAGTGGATCCAACACCAAGATTAAACAAGTGTGTTGGTTAAAAAATTACAGTATATCCGATTCAATATCAGTTTTAAAAGTTTTTTCTTCTTTAGTAATTTTTTTGCTAAAGACAAAATTTAGAGAAACAATAGAGAATACAAGCTTAATACTGGCCCATTCCAAGAAAGCTTTGGTGATTTTTCATTTTTTCTCCCCAACTATTCCAATCCATTATAGAAACACCAGTTTGTGTTAGTAAAGCAATTCAAATAGCAAAACATTATAATAGGAAAATAAAGTTAAACATGCTGAAACGATTATAAACACGTTTGTCAAGTTTTTTTATATATATATATAAAAAATTATAATGGTAACAAAATGTACATAGTTAAAATGAATGATGCCTAAATAGTTCACTTTTTGTTATCTCACTGGTAGTGACATGGTACAATTAACATTTGTAAAAGTTCAAGTGATGAATTATAATCATAAAATAATATTCAGATGATCATATTCTACCACATCACATTTGCTTGCAAAACATTTTAGCTTATAATTTGTAATATCATGTCTGCTTTGTTACAATAAAATAGTCTCTCCGGTTAGAATGACAAGTTATACCCAGAAGCGAGGCTGGGATTTGGGAACTTTTACCCGACACTTTGGCCCAGTGTGGGGCATTCATAAAGACTTTATTCCCCTTTTGAAGTATCTCATTTTAGTGAGTTGTCTTGCCATTTCAAAGCTGTCTCATTATTTGATTCTCATCTAGTTCTGTTTTGACTGTTTTCACTTTTTTCTTGTTTCTTATTTTCTAATGTTAATTGGTTTGATTATGGTGGAGCTTACCTTACTGTGTGTGTGTGTGTGTGTGTGGGGGGGGGGGGGGTCATGTAAAAATCTGTATGAATTCTGCAATATTTAAGTTGCTGGGAGTTTTTCCAGCAAGGTTTTTGTTTCACTAATTGGCTTTATTAAATATAGGTCATTGTCTTTAGTCCCAAACTTAAAGAAACGTATTATACCTCGTTTGCCTGTCTCTTCATTAGCATACAGTACAAAATGAGAGAAATACCTTAGCAGGGTGAATTAAATTGATATATTAGGTATTATAAGTTCATTGCAAACTATTAAAGTACTGTATTTTGATTGGCACACTCTACACTTTTCCTAACGTGATTTTGATTATTTAAGCAACAGTAATTATTGTCTTCTGTTTAGATACCCAAAAGAGTTTGTCAGCAAGGCAGAGGCTCTTGCTCTTGTATAGAAAAGTCATCCAAATATGTTAAATCACTTGAAAGAGATGTAAAATATCTGTAAAAAGATTACTAGAAAAATATCACATGGACATGTCTATGAAAAAAATGAAACCGTTTTATCTCAAAAATGTTTCAGTAGCCACATCCAATTGTAAAGAGAGTTTAAGCATCTAATCAGGATGCTTGTCATGGGACTTGCAACTATGCATGTGCAATTCGTTTCGGCTGAATTTAGTTTTTGGACAAATTTTGGCTGATTCAAAGATTCGGATGAATCCGAATTTCCGAATCGGCACCATAACTAAAATCCCGTAAGATTCGGAAAACTAATAAATCAGTTTCTGAATTTTCTGATCCATTCTTTTTCATTGCTCTAATCTAAACTGCCGTCCCACCCAAAACACCAACACTAAATAAACCTATTAACCCCTAAACCACCACCCCCACATCATCAACACTAAATAAACCTATTAACCTCTAAACCGCCATCCCCCCACATCGCCAACACTAAATAAACCTATTAACCTCTAAACTACCGTGCCCCCATGTCACCAATACTAAATAAACCTATTAACCTATAAACCACCCCCCAATATCTCCAACACTAAATAAACCTATTGTCATCTAAACTGCTGTCCCTCCACGTCTCAAAAACATTAAATAAAGCTATTAACCTCTAAACCGCCATCCCCCACATCGCAAACACTAAATAAACCTATTAACTCCTAAACTGCCGCCCCCCACATTGCAAACACTGAATAAACCTATTAACCCCTAAACCGCCATCCCTCCACATTGCGACTCCCTAAATAAAACTATTAACCCCTAAACCGCTGTCCCCCCACATCGCAAACACTAAATAAAATGATTAACCTCTAAACTGCCATCCCCCACATCTCAACTACCTTAATTAGACTATTAACCCCTAAACCTAACACCCCCTAACATTAACATAATTAAAATACACCGAAATAAAGTTACAATTACTAATTAACTACCTAGTTAAAATAAATACAAACTTACCTGTGAAATAAAAATAAAATCTAAACCTAAACTAAACAAAAAAACTAACATTACTTGTTTAAACCCCCACAAAAAAACTAACATTACTAAAAATAATAAAACGTAACATTACAAAAGAATTAAAAACTACAATTACAAAAAATAATAAACACTAAAATTACAAAACAAAATTATCCAAAATAATAAAAATTATTCTTATTCTAATACCCCGTTTAAAAAAAAAAAAAAAAAACCCACCCCAAAATAAAAAAAAAACCCTTATCTATAATAAACTTAAAAGGGCCATTTGTAAAGGCATTGCCCTAAACTTAACAGCTATTTTGCCAATAGATTAAAACAAATATCCACTAACATTATAACCCCCTAAATTAAAATGCATTTGTATGGGTATTGACCTTAAAAGGGCATTCCGCTCTTTTAAAGCCCATTAACAATAAAAAAAAAATCCCTAATCTAAAAAAAAAAACACCCCCTAAAAAAAACAAAAAAACCTAAAACTAACCCCAAAATCGGTACTCACCATTCCTAAAATCCGACAAAAGATCTTCATCCCAAAACATCTTGATCCAGGTGGATGCACAGAGGCGGAGCAGCAGCGGAGGTCCATCGGTCCAACTGGGAAGTACTCTTTTTGCGACTGTCTGTCGGACACTGAAGATTGAATGCAAGGTACCCCTTTTATATTAGGGTACCCTTGCATTCCAATTGGCTGAAAAATTCAAATCAGCCAATAAGATGAGAGCTGCTCAAATCCTATTTACTGATTTGAACAGCCAATAGGATTTAAGCAGCTCTCACCCTATTGGCTGATTTGATGGATGAAGATGGAGCTTTTTTATTTTTAATGGGCTGTAAAAGAGCTGAATGCCCTTTTAAGGGCAATACCCATGCAAATGCCCTTTTCGGGGCAATGGGTATATTAGTTTTTTTTTTAGTTAGGTTTCTTTATTTTGGGATTTGGGGGGGGGGTGGAGGTTTGTAATGTTAGGGGGTAATTGATTTAATTTATTGGCAAAAGAGCTGTAAATTTTAGGGCAATGCCCTGCAAAAAAAAACCTTTAAAGGGCTATTGGTAGTTTATTAAAGATTAGCTTTTTTCATTTTGGGGTGTTTTTTTTATTTTTAAAACAGGGGTATTAGAATAGAACTAATTTGTATTATTTTGGATAATTTCGTTTGTTATTTTTTGTAATGGTAGTTTTTCTTATTTTTTGTAATTTTATTGTTTATTATTTTTTGAAATTGTAGTTTTTATTTTTTGTAATGTTAGGTTTTATTATTTTTAGTAATGTTAGGTTTATTATTATTTTTTTTTAATACAAGTATGTTTTTTTTTAGTTTAGGCTTAGGTTTTATTTTTATTTCACATGTTAGTTTGTATTTATTTTAACTAGGTAGTTAGTAAATAGTAATATTGTAACTAGCTTAGGTTTTATTTTTTTATCACATTTATATTTGTATTTATTTTTAAATAGATAGTTAGTAATTGTAACTTTAATTTAGGTGTATTTTAATTATGTTAAAGTTAGGGGGTGTTAGGTTTAGGGATTAATAGTTTAATTTAGGTAGTTGCAATGTGGGGGGATGGTGGTTTAGAGGTAAATAATTTTATTTTGTGTCTGCGATGTGGGGGGGGTGGCGGTTTAGGGGTTAATAGGTTTATTTAGTGTTGGCAATTTGGGGGACAGTGGTTTAGGGTTAATAGTTTTATTTAGGGAGTCATGATGTGGGGGGATGGTGTTTTAGGGATTAATAGGTTTAGTTAGTGTTGGCGATGGGGAGGGATGGCGGTTTAGGGGTTAATAGGTTTATTTAGTGTTGGCAATGTGAGGGAGCAGCGGTTTAGCGGTTAATAGGTTTATTTAGTTTTGCCGATGTGGGGGACAGCAATTTAGGGGTTAATAGTTTTATTTAGGGAGTCACAATGTGGGGGACAGCTGTTTAGGAGTTAATAGGATTTTATTTAGTGTTGGTGATGAGGGGGAACGGCCGTTTAGAGGTTAATAGGTTTAGTTAGTGTTGGCAATGTGGGGGGCGGTGGTTTAGAGGTTTATAAGTTTAGTTAGTGTTGCAGATGTGGGGGGATGGCGGTTTAGAGGTTAATAGGTTTATTTAGTGTTGGCGATGTGGGTGGACGGTAGTTTAGAGGTTAATAGGTTTATTAAGTGTTGGCGGTGTGGGAGGTCAGCGGTTTAGATAATTTAATTTCAGCATATTCATTATTCTAATTATTAGTTTAGAATAATGAATATAAATAAAAAATGGATCCGAAATAACGAATGGATCCGAAAAATGTTTTAACGTAACATAACTAATTTTCCAAAATGAAATTATTTATTTAACTTAAATAAATAATTTTGTTTCGGAAAATTAGTTAAGTTAAATAAATAATTTTGTTTCGGAAAATTAGTTAACTAATGAAAACGAAACTAAACAATTTTTTTCACAGTGCGCATGTCTACTTGCAACACGGTATGCATCTATCATGTATGCACAGTCACTTTATTTCCCTACTCAGATTAAGGAAATTTTCTATGAAATCTCATAAGATTATGGTAAAATTCCACAAGATAACACTAAAACAAAGTGTGAACTCAGCATTAATGATGCTGATTGGCTGCTGTGCTTTTTTTTACCATGCAGATGACAGTTAAAAAGTAGCTGAAGGATAACTGAAGCAATGCAAAGATATATCCTTTTTTTACATATAAATGATAACCTGATATTTTCTAGTAGTTTTTTTTACAGGTATTCTGCATTAGTGTGAAGTGTTTTAACATAAGAGCAACATATCCCTTTAATGCATTTTAACATTATTTCCTTTTCTTCTGGTTATATGCCACAGTAATATCATACTTTTTCTTTACCTGTATAAAATTTATGTGACATCTATTACACATAAATATGGGTAGATTTTAAAAATAATTACAATTGTTTGTACTTAATGCTTGTTGTTACCAAGTCAAAGTAGGTGTGTTAACAAAATAATTGCATTTTTTGATGGTTCATTAGCATTTATAATAAAATTGGTGCATTTTAAATGTTATCAGAAGCATTTTTTCTGTGCATATGAATTAGCAAAAAACAAATAAATAAATACAATAAAAACTAACAACAAAACACTTGTAGTAAAAAACGGCTGCAGTGAGTAGACACAGTGGGCCGGATTACAAGTGGCGTGCTATTTAGTGATTTCTTGTGCAAACATCGCCAGAAGTAAAATGTTAATGCGCACAGGTTAGCATGCGTATTACAAATAAAGGACTTCGGATATCATGACCGCTTTAATTTTTTCTCCCCATAGACTTTAATAGAGTGATCAAACTAAATTAAATTCTAAAACGTATTTCTCGGTCACTGCATTTGACCAACTGCTCTAACCTGAATGTAGTTATGAATATTTTTCATTCCAGTGTTCTTCATATAGAAGAAAATGTTCTATTTATTTTTAAATATATATTTCTATATATATAGTTTTTTTTTAATGCATCTATACCTATATATCTGTATGAATATATACAGTTGTGTATATATATATATATATATATATATATATATATAGTAGAAACATATCACTATGGTTTACTAGTCGGGGGTTAAAAACTACTACTGTGTATAGCAGTGTATAGCGCTTCTCTCTTTGTATGCAAATTATTATGACCCTGGGGAAGTCTCCCTATGGGTGATGGGGGAAACCAGACGTGGACTCCTTGCCCAGTGTGCTTAGAGGAATGTGGCTGCACCTCACTGACGAGGCCCATAGGAGGCCGAAACGATCGTCTGGGGTTGTCATGTTCCTTGTTCAGAGGAGAATTGCCTGGTATTTCGGAGCTGGACTGACCTTACTTGGCGGGATCAGACTGATATACTTAAGGAAAGTTTTCTTCTGTGAAAAGCACACTGGTCTAAAAGAGGCTGCTTCCGGGTGGTAAATCGCCATAGAACAAGCCACTGAGCTGTTGTTCGTTCCTGGTAGAGCGCTTCTCTCTTTGTATGTATATATATATATATATATATATATATAGTAGAAACATATCACTATGGTTTACTAGTCGGGGGTTAAAAACTACTACTGTGTATATATATATATATATATATATATATATATATTATATATATATATATATATATATATATATATATATATATATATATACAGTATAGATAGATAGATACACTGTATATAAATATATATTTAAAAATACATAGAACATTTTCCCCAATGTGAAGAACATTGGAATGTAATTTATGCAATGTATTGTAATATGAGCGCAAGTTAGTGCGGGTGCGATATTTCTATATCACGTGCTAACATTAGCACGCCACTTGTAATCTAAGCCGGTGTCTGGATGTGGATGCACTGGGAATATTAAAATAAAGCATGACAAAAAATGTATGCCTTTAATAAATCTTTTTTCCCCTAATATAAATGTATCAGAAGTTTCAGTTTTGCCTATATTCTGTAAAGTAGAATTTGATCTGTTATTATTCTGCAACAAAGAGCTGTATTTTTTTACTGTTGTCACATTGCATTAAATGGTTGAATCCACCCATCTAGAATACTAGTCAAAGGTTGTTTATGTCTGACCCAAACTAATAAAAGGCACTACTATACATTGCCTGGAGATGTATTGGGCATTAGATTTGAACACAAGCCAGTAACAGTGGTTTCAATGAAACTTCATGTTTAGGATATAACACTAAATACAAATATGCCATCATCAGTAGTAGAGTGCTATAGGAAATTGTGTTATTCTTAGAAGAAAATCAATGCTATTTTCCAGGGTCTATATAAAGGAACATTTTCCAATTATAACAGACAGATTCATAAAAAAGGCTGATAATATTTTAGTTCTAATTAGGATTTTTCTTCTAGCATATTTCAATAGTTTGCACAGCTATGTTTTAAATACAGTTGTAAGGGACATAAAAATATGTTTTGTGAGATTTAATACATACTTGACATTATGAGAGAATTTATTCTGATTGTTACTGCATGTCTGTGCAATGCTTAGAGACATTAAAATAGTTCCGACATTTTTGAAAAATTCCTTGGAATTTAATTTACTTGGAGTAAATAATGTATTCTAAACATAATAGACATTTTAGAATAATACCCAAATGTTTTATGCTGGAAATACAAAAATATTTATTAAGGTGATAGGAAAAGATTTATGTTAAAACTAAGCCAATCTGAAAATTAGTATAAGTAACAGCCAAACAATAAAAAAAAATATTCCGACCATGATTTTTGTAACTTCATTTGTCAACACAATTTGTATATGCGCATCTGAAGTGAATTATATGGACATACAAATGTATATCATTCATCTTTTTTTTTTTTTTAAATATCTTTCAACTGATTTTATTTTATCATAAAAAATTTAATATATAATTTTTCTCAATATTTTCAAATGTCTTTTTGTGTTGTGTGTGTGTCCTAAATTATTTTGTTGAATAGAAATGTATACACACTACTCTAGAGATACAGTATATGAGAGGGGAATAACTCTACTCTAGAGATACAGTATATGTGAGGGGAATAACTCTACTCTAGAGATACAGTATATGTGAGGGGAATAACTCTACTCTAGAGATACAGTATATGTGAGGGGAATAACTCTACTCTAGAGATACAGTATATGTGAGGGGAATAACTCTACTCTAGAGATACAGTATATGTGAGGGGAATAACTCTACTCTAGAGATACAGTATATGTGAGGGGAATAACTCTACTCTAGAGATACAGTATATGAGAGGGGAAGAACTCTACTCTAGAGATACAGTATATGTGAGGGGAATAACTCTACTCTAGAGATACAGTATATGTGAGGGGAATAACTCTACTCTAGAGATACAGTATATGTGAGGGAAATAACTCTACTCTAGAGATACAGTATATGTGAGGGGAATAACTCTACTCTAGAGATACAGTATATGTGAGGGGAATAACTCTACTCTAGAGATACAGTATATGTGAGGGGAATAACTCTACTCTAGAGATACAGTATATGAGAGGGGAAGAACTCTACTATAGAGATACAGTATATGTGAGGGGAATAACTCTACTCTAGAGATACAGTATATGTGAGGGGAATAACTCTACTCTAGAGATACAGTATATGTGAGGGGAATAACTCTACTCTAGAGATACAGTATATGAGAGGGGAAGAACTCTACTATAGAGATACAGTATATGTGAGGGGAATAACTCTACTCTAGAGATACAGTATATGTGAGGGGAATAGCTCTACTCTAGAGATACAGTATATGTGAGGGGAATAACTCTACTCTAGAGATACCGTATATGTGAGGGGAATAACTCTACTCTACTCTACAGTATATGTGAGGGGAATAACTCTACTCTAGAGATACCGTATATGTGAGGGGAATAACTCTGCTCTAGAGATACAGTATATGTGAGGGGAATAACTGTACTCTAGAGATACAGTATATCTGAGGGGAATAACTCTACTCTAGAGATACCGTATATGTGAGGGGAATAACTCTACTCTAGAGATACCGTATATGTGAGGGGAATAACTCTACTCTACTCTACAGTATATGTGAGGGGAATAACTCTACTCTAGAGATACCGTATATGTGAGGGGAATAACTCTACTCTAGAGATACAGTATATGTGAGGGGAATAACTCTACTCTACTCTACAGTATATGTGAGGGGAATAACTCTACTCTAGAGATACCGTATATGTGAGGGGAATAACTCTACTCTAGAGATACCGTATATGTGAGGGGAATAACTCTACTCTAGAGATACCGTATATGTGAGGGGAATAACTCTACTCTAGAGATACCGTATATGTGAGGGGAATAACTCTACTCTACTCTACAGTATATGTGAGGGGAATAACTCTACTCTAGAGATACAGTATATGTGAGGGGAATAACTCTACTCTAGAGATACAGTATATGTGAGGGGAATAACTCTACTCTAGAGATACAGTATATGTGAGGGGAATAACTCTACTCTAGAGATACAGTATATGTGAGGGGAATAACTCTACTCTAGAGATACAGTATATGTGAGGGGAATAACTCTACTCTAGAGATACAGTATATGTGAGGGGAATAACTCTACTCTAGAGATACCGTATATGTGAGGGGAATAACTCTACTCTAGAGATACAGTATATGTGAGGGGAATAACTCTACTCTAGAGATACAGTATATGTGAGGGGAATAACTCTACTCTAGAGATACAGTATATGTGAGGGGAATAACTCTACTCTAGAGATACCGTATATGAGAGGGGAATAACTCTACTCTAGAGATACCGTATATGTGAGGGGAAGAACTCTACTCTAGAGATACAGTATATGTGAGGGGAATAACTCTACTCTAGAGATACCGTATATGTGAGGGGAATAACTGTACTCTAGAGATACAGTATATGTGAGGGGAATAACTCTACTCTAGAGATACAGTATATGTGAGGGGAATAACTCTACTCTAGAGATACCGTATATGAGAGGGGAATAACTCTACTCTAGAGATACCGTATATGTGAGGGGAATAACTCTACTCTAGAGATACAGTATATGTGAGGGGAATAACTCTACTCTAGAGATACAGTATATGTGAGGGGAATAACTCTACTCTAGAGATACAGTATATGTGAGGGGAATAACTCTACTCTAGAGATACAGTATATGTGAGGGGAATAACTCTACTCTAGAGATACCATATATGTGAGGGGAATAACTCTACTCTAGAGATACCGTATATGTGAGGGGAATAACTCTACTCTAGAGATACCGTATATGTGAGGGGAATAACTCTACTCTAGAGATACTGTATATGTGAGGGGAATAACTGTACTCTAGAGATACAGTATATGTGAGGGGAATAACTCTACTCTAGAGATACAGTATATGTGAGGGGAATAACTCTACTTTAGAGATACCATATATGAGAGGGGAATAACTCTACTCTAGAGATACCGTATATGTGAGGGGAATAAATCTACTCTAGAGATACAGTATATGTGAGGGGAATAACTCTACTCTAGAGATACCGTATATGTGAGGGGAATAACTCTATTCTAGAGATACAGTATATGTGAGGGGAATAACTCTACTCTAGAGATACAGTATATGTGAGGGGAATAACTCTACTCTAGAGATGCAGTATATGTGAGGGAAATAACTTGTAAGAGAGGCTATGTGAGGGCAAGAGAGGGATTGAGATGAGTACAGCCTGTGAAAGGAACACGTTTATGGAGATATGGGTGGATGGCACAAACAGACAAATGATGGTAATTCTATCTAAACCACCGTTAATAAATATTTTCAGCTGTTTTGTTTCAGGAACTGATGAATGGGGGAATATCAAAAGGTATTGGTGAACCCATCCAAATGTTTTTTTTTCTCTCTTTATGAGCTGTTTACAAATGACATAGGGGCTGAATTATCAAGCTCCGAATGGAGCTTGATGTCCCTGTTTCCGCACAAGCCTTCAGGCTCGTCGGAAACAGCCGTTATGAAGCAGTGGTCTAAAGACCGCTGCACCATAACTTGTCCGCTGCCTCTGAAGCTGCAGCCCTCAATCCGCCTGATCCTATACGATCAGGCTGTTTGACACCCCCTGCTAGTGGCTCATTGGCCACAAATCTGCAGGAGGCGGCATTGCACAAGCAGTTCACTGCTTGTGCAATGATAAATGCCAACAGCGTATGCTCGTTTCTTGTCCGTCCGCACTTTAATAAATCGGCCCCTTAGAGTCACTTCATGTCAACAGTAATGTAAGGAGATTGTCAGTTCTATTCCATTTTTTTAAAAGTGCCAGGCAATTTTATGAGAGCTTTGAGTATTTTCTACCAAAAGTTATTTTAGTGTCTCTATTTTCTTTTCCTTCTACAGGGATGAGTGCCTGGTACTCTGGGAGCCATAGATTGTAGCACCTGGGTACTTAGGGTACCCCATGATACAAAGGAGCCCTATAGGAAGCAAAATGTTTCACTCAATGTGCAAATGGTTTTCAATGTTTTTGAACCATTACCTGGAAGATCACACTACTCATATATCCTGCATCAATCTTTCTTGTTCAATTGGTCAGAGTCAAGCAATCACCTTCAAGAGTTGTTGCTGGATTAATGCTTTGTCATTCATTTGTATTCATGTGTACTACATTTTGCAAACAAGTGTTTCAGTTCTGCATAAGTAGAGTTCATGAATTTGGTGTTTTGAAATGTACTGGTAACTGACAGCATTGCATAGACGTATAATTATTATGCAGGGTTAAATTCAAGTTGCACTAATTGTTATGTACTAGGAAAAGACAGGCCCTTTAACAGCTCCAAGTATGGAATATAGACAAAAACACAATCGGAGTCGCACATATAGCTATACATGGCAAGTTTAAATATTGCGTGTAGTTTCCAACTCCTGATGTGATGGTTGTTTTTTTCTTTTTTATATTTCTATTAATAATAATAATAATAATATTCGTATACAACTCCTGTTGTTATAGTTTTGATTTTTCTATTAATAATAATATTCATATCCAATGCCTGATGTGATGGTAGTTTTTTAAATTTTATTAAAGGGACAGTATACACTAATTTTCATATAACTGCATGTAATAGACACTACTATAAAGAATAAGATGCACAGATACTGATATAAAAATCCAGTATAAAACTGTTTAAAAACTTACTTAGAAGCTTTCAGTTTAGCTCTGTTGAAAAGGTAGCTGGAAAGCCCAATACAAGTGGGAAATTAGACACTCCCCCTTCTTTTGCATATGAAAAGACCCTTTACACAAACAGGAGCAAGCTGGATTAGGTATCTGTCGGTATTCTCCTAAAACTTTGGGGCTTGGTTAGGAGTCTGAAAATCAGAGCAATGCTATTAAAAAATAAGCAAAACTATAAAAAACTTTAATAAAACAAATCTTTATGGGCTATATAAATAGATCATCTACAAAACATTTATGCAAAGAAAAAATGAGTGTATAATGTCCCTTTAATAATAGAATTAGAGGTTTATGGGGGGATAAATTGGAGTTAAATAATAACAGAAATGGTCCCTTATATTAGAATTACAACACATATATATGTACCTATATGTTATATAAAATATTACCAAATGGGATCCATATCTGGTGTGGGATCTCAGAGACAGAACTAAACAACTAGAAAAACTAATTGTATAAGGAATACAATAGGATTCACAGCAGAGATTACCACAGATTTAGTATCATATAGACTCCAAATAGAAGATTCAGATAAGGATTATATCAAATATTTGAAAAAGTTCCATGTCATTCATACCTTAATATCTTTATTAATATGCCTAGGAACCAACATTCACACAAAAGTAGCGAAAAAAAGTTTAAAAACACTTAAACCCAGTCTTGTAATAATTAGTATGCTGAGAGATCATGTAATTAACAAGTGCCTGCTGGCCAATATCTAAAGTAAGCTAAGCACTTACAATCCGAGGGCTGATTAACTTTTAACTTATATTCTAAGCAGGCACCAAAAGAGCTATTATTTGAAAACAATGTCAGTTAGACAAGGGCAAGCAAGTTAAAAACGGCAGACAGGAGAGACAGAGCTACTCCTGCTGGACCCCTGACGCGCATTTCACAGAACGCTTCCCCAGAGGAGGTGCGGGCCGCCGCTACTCTGCGTTACTTAAGATCATATAGAGCCCACCTTCCTAACACAATAGGTTGCCCATTACCGATGCAAGGTATCTAATTAGTTCAGAGATCCGTCAGTCAGTGCTGTTTGTTCTGACGTGTGTGATCTCATCATGTGACCGGAGGGCGTGAATAGTAAAAAGTATCTTCAGTGACAGTTAGCCAATCACGGGTTGTATGCAGGGGGCGTGTGAGTACTGCTTAGAGACAATTGGATGATCACAGAGCAGTATAAACAAAGGACTGAGTATCGTACATTGATCTAACTTATAATGATATCAATAACTGTGTCTGATATACAAACAGATCTAATCATAAAACCATATTGTAATTTCAAAAATGACGATGTCAATGGCTCTTAAACAGTATTAACAGATCACAAAATGATCGTGAGTTTGGGTTGAAACGAAAAAGATATCTCATAAATATGTCGTTTGGACAGTATTATAGTATTGTAACTATAGTAACTTGGTGTGTACAAATTAAATAATTAGTTATATATTCCACTAGAATTTGAAGATCAGTGACCTAGTGATGAATAATAAAGATGATCAAGTGTTAGAGTGCAAGATTGTGGTATGATGCTTCTCAATAAAAGAAGCGAGAGAGTGACAGCATTAATACATAATGCTGTGTATGTGGATATCATAGTGAGATTAAATAACATAACTTCATATTAAGTTTATAAAACAGAAGTGAATCATTTCGATATATTGTGAATAAAAACAATAAACAAAAAAGGGAAGGGTAGGTAAAAAGTGCAATAAGGGTACATTAGAAAAGCCAATGATGGTGCACAGGGGACAACACCTTTCTCAAAATGGTGTTCTAGTGACCCTGAATTTTATCAGGATTATAATAGCAAACATAGGATCATGATGTGACACTATGATAATGTGCATAAAATGCCAATGAATGGAATATATTTTTGTTCTTAAATTCAACTTAAAGTTCATACTCTGTTTATATCTTAATGTATATGATGTTTTCAATATATTTGATGGAAACACGTAGGTTTTACGTGATTTTAAATACAGAAGCTAAATGCCTTAGTTATTAAAATATACAATCCGGTATTAAATTATAAGTATACAAAATAATTATTAAAGTCATTCATACCAGAAGGTTTAACAGTATTAAGAGAGTAGATCCACTTGCATTCAAGTTTCAATAAAGATTTTTCAATATTGCCACCTCTTATACCAAGAGATGCTTTCTGAATTACTGTGTATTTTAGATCTTTCGGTGAGCCATTGTGATGAATTAAAAAATGTTTTGCGACTGAGGTGATTTTTTTTACCTTTGTTTCTGTCTCTCTGAGCATATTTAATGTTATAGACATGTTCTAGGATACGTGTCTTGACCTCCCTTGTGGTCATACCTACATATGCCATCTGGCATGAGCAATAAAGTACATAAACCACTCCTATAGTTCTACATGAGAAACGTGCTTGGAGTTTGTATAATCTTCCAGTTTTATCAGTTATTGTTTTAGTTTTCAACACATATTTGCAAGCTGAACATGTGCTGCAAGGGTACATGCCTGGGTCAGTATCTTTTTTCTTAACAGATCTTACAAAATGACTGGAAACTAGTTGGTCTCTTAAATTGCTGGGTCTCTTGTATCCAATGGATACTCTCTCTCCTATTACTGACTTGAGGGTATCGTCATTTTGCAGTATTCCCCAGTGGTCATTAATAATTTTGATAATGTGTGGCATTTGGGGGTTGTATGTTGTTATCAGTCTAGGACAGGATTCTTGGACAGTTCTTACCCTTGGAGTAAGTAATTCATCTCTGCTCTTTCTAAGTGCCTTGTACTTAGCTCTTTTTATGGATTTCTTACTGTATCCCCGTGCAGATAATCTCTGTGTTAGGGCTGTACTTTCTGACATATAGATTTCAGTGCTGGTACAGTTACGGCGAAGTCTCAAAAATTCACCGTAAGGTATCGCTTTTAAAGTACTAGGTGAATGGGCACTAGTATGGTGTAAGAGCGTGTTTGTTGCTGTTTCTTTTCTGTATATTGTGGTGTTGATGAATCCTTCATTATTTTTAAATATCTTTAAGTCCAAGAAGCATATTTCCTGCTGATTCATTTCATGGGTTAGTTTTATATTGAGATCATTCATATTGATTTCTTTCATGAAGGCTTCTAATTTATCATACGACCCCTCCCAAATGAAAAAGACATCATCTATATATCTTAACCACATGGGTATATGTTCAGTATATGTATTGAGATGATCTGTAAATACATAAAAAGATTCCCAGTAGCCAAGAAATACATTTGCGTAAGTGGGTGCACAAGCTGTACCCATGGCGGTACCCTGTGTTTGCAAAAAATATCTATCATTGAAAGTGAAAAAATTATGAGTTAGAACAAACTCCAAAAGTTGTATTATGAATTCATTATGTTTTTCATTGTTATTATTATTAGAAGTCAGAAAATATTTGATGACTTTAATTCCATCTTCATGTTTGATGTTAGTATAAAGTGACTCAACGTCAGCAGTCACTAGCCACATATCCTCTGACAATTTAATATTTTGCAACATTTGCAATACCTCCATCGTGTCACGTACGTAAGAGGGTAACGTTGTAAGATATTCCCTTAATCTGAGATCTACAAATTTACTTGCATTTTCAGTAAGATTATCGTTACCTGACACGATAGGTCTTCCGGGAGGTATTGATGAATTCTTGTGCACTTTCGGTAGAAAGTATAGGGTAGCAATTTTAGGATTTTCTTTCAACAGAAACTTCTTTTCAGAATTAGATATTATATTTGCCTGCCAGGCATTTGTTATCATTCTGTTATATTGGATAAGATATGAACTCTGAGGATTAAAAATTAACTGCTTATAGCATGACTGGTTAGATAACTGTTTATTAGCTTCATCCATATACATTTGATGGGGCCACAGGACCACATTTCCACCTTTGTCTGATGGCTTGATTTGAACATCCTGCCACGATTCAATTTCTTTTAGTGCAGTAATTTCATCATAGTTAAGGTTACGTTTAGTACTGTATATGGGTATTTCTTCGATTTTTTTACACACCATTTTGCAGAAAATTTGTATTTCAGGAGACATGGAGAAAGATGGTACATAAGTGGATTTTGGTTTTACATTAGATTTCCAAGTACATGAAGTTGATGCTAACTCTTCAGCCCCATTACTTGTGGTATTTGTTGTTTGAGTATCAGTACCATTTTCAGATAATTCTTGCAGAATATCTACAGTTAACAAATCCTCTGCATTTAAACTATTTGGATTGTATGCATATAGTTTTTTAAGCAATATTTTCCTGGAAAACAAATGAATGTCTTTTATTACCTCAAATTTGTTTAGTGAATTCACAGGACAAAAAGATAAGCCTCTAGATAATACAGATTTGTGTGTGGTACTTAATAAATGGTCTGATAGATTTATGATTCTCATTTGTTCATCCTTAGTTTGCTGAAGGGACTTAATTCCCTTCTCCTCGTGGATTGTCTGACTGGGCCGGAGAATTTCCGTTTGTTCCCCCTGTTCTGTGTATTGGTCTGATTGGTTAAAATGACTGGTGGTGTTGTGTTGTGAGGAGTGGTGGACAAAAAAGAGGAAGAAGAAGAAGTAGATGTGGATGCTTGTACTGAGCTGTAGCTCTTGGGTCTGGCACTCCTAGTGTTGGTATTGCTTGTGTTTTCATTCTCAGTGGTAGTGTCTAAATCATTATCAGATATATCTGTATCACTCTCAGCACTACTTTCAGGCTGCTGGGCTAGATATCTACTGCCCCTCTGTCTGAAAGTGGTAGTGTTGCGCCAACGGTACACTCTCTGATTCTGAAAATCTTCAATATCTCTCTGCAATTTTTGTTTTTTAGTTGCTATTATTTCTTGTTCCAATTTATCTAACTCTTTTTGGTATTTGTCATATTGGATTTTGTAATCCAATTTGTCATCGAATTTAGATAATTGGGCATTGTATTCCTCAATTTCAGAGTCTAACTTAGTAAGTTCAAGTTTGTCATGTTTAATCAGTATGTGTATCAGTTTGTGAGAGCACTCTGATAACGCTGTTTCCCACTCTTTAATTAAATCCTCATTATTAAGGTTGAAAGCTGGGAATACCTTCATCCTTAATCCTCTAGGGATTATGTTTTTTTCGGAGTATTTCTCAAAAAAGTGCCAGTTCCACCATCTTTTTGATTGTTTGAGTAAAGTTTGGTGTAGTTTGCACAAGACATTATTTAATTCTTCCTCATTTATTTGTATGTTGTCCCTAGTGGAACTGTTGAAGATGGAATTTAATTCCATTAGTCTTTTTTGGTGGCGATTAGCCATATCTGATTGAATATCCATATTTTATATATTAGTTTGAATTATCAACAACCCCCTAGAAAAAGGGCTAAACCCAGACAAAGAATCTAGGAATATTCTCCCAAAGATTAAACTTTAGAATTAGAGGTTTATGGGGGGATAATTGGAGTTAAATAATAACAGAAATGGTCCCTTATATTAGAATTACAACACATATATATGTACCTATATGTTATATAAAATATTACCAAATGGGATCCATATCTGGTGTGGGATCTCAGAGACAAAACTAAACAACTAGAAAAACTAATTGTATAAGGAATACAATAGGATTCACAGCATAGATTACCACAGATTTAGTATCATATAGACTCCAAATAGAAGATTCAGATAAGGATTATATCAAATATTTTAAAAAGTTCCATGTCATTCATACCTTAATATCTTTATTAATATGCCTAGGAACCAACATTCACACAAAAGTAGCGAAAAAAAGTTTAAAAACACTTAAACCCAGTCTTGTAATAATTAGTATGCTGAGAGATCATGTAATTAACAAGTGCCTGCTGGCCAATATCTAAAGTAAGCTATGCCCTTACAATCCGAGGGCTGATTAACTTTTAACTTATATTCTAAGCAGGCACCAAAAGAGCTATTATTTGAAAACAATGTCAGTTAGACAAGGGTAAGCAAGTTAAAAACGGCAGACAGGAGAGACAGAGCTACTCCTGCTGGACCCCACATACACAGCATTATGTATTAATGCTGTCACTCTCTCGCTTCTTTTATTGAGAAGCATCATACCACAATCTTGCACTCTAACACTTGATCATCTTTATTATTCATCACTAGGTCACTGATCTTCAAATTCTAGTGGAATATATAACTAATTATTTAATTTGTACACACCAAGTTACTATAGTTACAATACTATAATACTGTCCAAACGACATATTTATGAGATATCTTTTTCGTTTCAACCCAAACTCACGATCATTTTGTGATCTGTTAATACTGTTTAAGAGCCATTGACATCGTCATTTTTGAAATTACAATATGGTTTTATGATTAGATCTGTTTGTATATCAGACACAGTTATTGATATCATTATAAGTTAGATCAATGTACGATACTCAGTCCTTTGTTTATACTGCTCTGTGATCATCCAATTGTCTCTAAGCAGTACTCACACGCCCCCTGCATACAACCCGTGATTGGCTAACTGTCACTGAAGATACTTCTTACTATTCACGCCCTCCGGTCACATGATGAGATCACACACGTCAGAACAAACAGCACTGACTGACGGATCTCTGAACTAATCAGATACCTTGCATCGGTAATGGGCAACCTATTGTGTTAGGAAGGTGGGCTCTATATGATCTTAAGTAACGCCGAGTAGCGGCGGCCCGCACCCCCTCTGAGGAAGCGTTCTGTGAAACGCGCGCCAGGGGTCCAGCAGGAGTAGCTCTGTCTCTCCTGTCTGCCGTTTTTAACTTGCTTACCCTTGTCTAACTGACATTGTTTTCAAATAATAGCTCTTTTGGTGCCTGCTTAGAATATAAGTTAAAAGTTAATCAGCCCTCGGATTGTAAGGGCTTAGCTTACTTTAGATATTGGCCAGCAGGCACTTGTTAATTACATGATCTCTCAGCATACTAATTATTACAAGACTGGGTTTAAGTGTTTTTAAACTTTTTTTGCTACTTTTGTGTGAATGTTGGTTCCTAGGCATATTAATAAAGATATTAAGGTATGAATGACATGGAACTTTTTCAAATATTTGATATAATCCTTATCTGAATCTTCTATTTGGAGTCTATATGATACTAAATCTGTGGTAATCTCTGCTGTGAATCCTATTGTATTCCTTATACAATTAGTTTTTCTAGTTGTTTAGTTCTGTCTCTGAGATCCCACACCAGATATGGGTCCCATTTGGTAATATTTTATATAACATATAGGTACATATATATGTGTTGTAATTCTAATATAAGGGACCATTTCTGTTATTATTTAACTCCAATTATCCCCCCATAAACCTCTAATTCTAAAGTTTAATCTTTGGGAGAATATACCTAGATTCTTTGTCTGGGTTTAGCCCTTTTTCTAGGGGGTTGTTGATAATTCAAACTAATATATAAAATATGGATATTCAATCAGATATGGCTAATCGCCACCAAAAAAGACTAATGGAATTAAATTCCATCTTCAACAGTTCCACTAGGGACAACATACAAATAAATGAGGAAGAATTAAATAATGTCTTGTGCAAACTACACCAAACTTTACACAAACAATCAAAAAGATGGTGGAACTGGCACTTTTTTGAGAAATACTCCGAAAAAAACATAATCCCTAGAGGATTAAGGATGAAGGTATTCCCAGCTTTCAACCTTAATAATGAGGATTTAATTAAAGAGTGGGAAACAGCGTTATCAGAGTGCTCTCACAAACTGATACACATACTGATTAAACATGACAAACTTTAACTTACTAAGTTAGACTCTGAAATTGAGGAATACAATGCCCAATTATCTAAATTCGATGACAAATTGGATTACAAAATCCAATATGACAAATACCAAAAAGAGTTAGATAAATTGGAACAAGAAATAATAGCAACTAAAAAACAAAAATTGCAGAGAGATATTGAAGATTTTCAGAATCAGAGAGTGTACCGTTGGCGCAACACTACCACTTTCAGACAGAGGGGCAGTAGATATCTAGCCCAGCAGCCTGAAAGTAGTGCTGAGAGTGATACAGATATATCTGATAATGATTTAGACACTACCACTGAGAATGAAAACACAAGCAATACCAACACTAGGAGTGCCAGACCCAAGAGCTACAGCTCAGTACAAGCATCCACATCTACTTCTTCTTCTTCCTCTTTTTTGTCCACCACTCTTCACAACACAACACCACCAGTCATTTTAACCAATCAGACCAATACACAGAACATGGGGAACAAACGGAAATTCTCCGGCCCAGTCAGACAATCCACGAGGAGAAGGGAATTAAGTCCCTTCAGCAAACTAAGGATGAACAAATGAGAATCATAAATCTATCAGACCATGTATTAAGTACCACACACAAATCTGTATTATCTAGAGGCTTATCTTTTTGTCCTGTGAATTCACTAAACAAATTTGAGGTAATAAAAGACATTCATTTGTTTTCCAGGAAAATATTGCTTAAAAAACTATATGCATACAATCCAAATAGTTTAAATGCAGAGGATTTGTTAACTGTAGATATTCTGCAAGAATTATCTGAAAATGGTACTGATACTCAAACAACAAATACCACAAGTAATGGGGCTGAAGAGTTAGCATCAACTTCATGTACTTGGAAATCTAATGTAAAACCAAAATCCACTTATGTACCATCTTTCTCCATGTCTCCTGAAATACAAATTTTCTGCAAAATGGTGTGTAAAAAAATCGAAGAAATACCCATATACAGTACTAAACGTAACCTTAACTATGATGAAATTACTGCACTAAAAGAAATTGAATCGTGGCAGGATGTTCAAATCAAGCCATCAGACAAAGGTGGAAATGTGGTCCTGTGGCCCCATCAAATGTATATGGATGAAGCTAATAAACAGTTATCTAACCAGTCATGCTATAAGCAGTTAATTTTTAATCCTCAGAGTTCATATCTTATCCAATATAACAGAATGATAACAAATGCCTGGCAGGCAAATATAATATCTAATTCTGAAAAGAAGTTTCTGTTGAAAGAAAATCCTAAAATTGCTACCCTATACTTTCTACCGAAAGTGCACAAGAATTCATCAATACCTCCCGGAAGACCTATCGTGTCAGGTAACGATAATCTTACTGAAAATGCAAGTAAATTTGTAGATCTCAGATTAAGGGAATATCTTACAACGTTACCCTCTTACGTACGTGACACGATGGAGGTATTGCAAATGTTGCAAAATATTAAATTGTCAGAGGATATGTGGCTAGTGACTGCTGACGTTGAGTCACTTTATACTAACATCAAACATGAAGATGGAATTAAAGTCATCAAATATTTTCTGACTTCTAATAATAATAACAATGAAAAACATAATGAATTCATAATACAACTTTTGGAGTTTGTTCTAACTCATAATTTTTTCACTTTCAATGATAGATATTTTTTGCAAACACAGGGTACCGCCATGGGTACAGCTTGTGCACCCACTTACGCAAATGTATTTCTTGGCTACTGGGAATCTTTTTATGTATTTACAGATCATCTCAATACATATACTGAACATATACCCATGTGGTTAAGATATATAGATTATGTCTTTTTCATTTGGGAGGGGTCGTATGATAAATTAGAAGCCTTCATGAAAGAAATCAATATGAATGATCTCAATATAAAACTAACCCATGAAGTGAATCAGCAGGAAATATGCTTCTTGGACTTAAAGATATTTAAAAATAATGAAGGATTCATCAACACCACAATATACAGAAAAGAAACAGCAACAAACACGCTCTTACACCATACTAGTGCCCATTCACCTAGTACTTTAAAAGCGATACCTTACGGTGAATTTTTGAGACTTCGCCGTAACTGTACCAGCACTGAAATCTATATGTCAGAAAGTACAGCCCTAACACAGAGATTATCTGCACGGGGATACAGTAAGAAATCCATAAAAAGAGCTAAGTACAAGGCACTTAGAAAGAGCAGAGATGAATTACTTACTCCAAGGGTAAGAACTGTCCAAGAATCCTGTCCTAGACTGATAACAACATACAACCCCCAAATGCCACACATTATCAAAATTATTAATGACCACTGGGGAATACTGCAAAATGACGATACCCTCAAGTCAGTAATAGGAGAGAGAGTATCCATTGGATACAAGAGACCCAGCAATTTAAGAGACCAACTAGTTTCCAGTCATTTTGTAAGATCTGTTAAGAAAAAAGATACTGACCCAGGCATGTACCCTTGCAGCACATGTTCAGCTTGCAAATATGTGTTGAAAACTAAAACAATAACTGATAAAACTGGAAAATTATACAAACTCCAAGCACGTTTCTCATGTAGAACTATAGGAGTGGTTTATGTACTTTATTGCTCATGCCAGATGGCATATGTAGGTATGACCACAAGGGAGGTCAAGACACGTATCCTAGAACATGTCTATAACATTAAATATGCTCAGAGAGACAGAAACAAAGGTAAAAAAATCACCTCAGTCGCAAAACATTTTTTAATTCATCACAATGGCTCACCGAAAGATCTAAAATACACAGTAATTCAGAAAGCATCTCTTGGTATAAGAGGTGGCAATATTGAAAAATCTTTATTGAAACTTGAATGCAAGTGGATCTACTCTCTTAATACTGTTAAACCCTCTGGTATGAATGACTTTAATAATTATTTTGTATACTTATAATTTAATACCGGATTGTATATTTTAATAACTAAGGCATTTAGCTTCTGTATTTAAAATCACGTAAAACCTACGTGTTTCCATTAAATATATTGAAAACATCATATACATTAAGATATAAACAGAGTATGAACTTTAAGTTGAATTTAAGAACAAAAATATATTCCATTCATTGGCATTTTATGCACATTATCATAGTGTCACATCATGATCCTATGTTTGCTATTATAATCCTGATAAAATTCAGGGTCACTAGAACACCATTTTGAGAAAGGTGTTGTCCCCAGTGCACCATCATTGGCTTTTCTAATGTACCCTTATTGCACTTTTTTACCTACCCTTCCCTTTTTTGTTTATTGTTTTTATTCACAATATATCGAAATGATTCACTTCTGTTTAATAAACTTAATATGAAGTTATGTTATTTAATCTCACTATGATATCCACATACACAGCATTATGTATTAATGCTGTCACTCTCTCGCTTCTTTTATTGAGAAGCATCATACCACAATCTTGCACTCTAACACTTGATCATCTTTATTATTCATCACTAGGTCACTGATCTTCAAATTCTAGTGGAATATATAACTAATTATTTAATTTGTACACACCAAGTTACTATAGTTACAATACTATAATACTGTCCAAACGACATATTTATGAGATATCTTTTTCGTTTCAACCCAAACTCACGATCATTTTGTGATCTGTTAATACTGTTTAAGAGCCATTGACATCGTCATTTTTGAAATTACAATATGGTTTTATGATTAGATCTGTTTGTATATTAGACACAGTTATTGATATCATTATAAGTTAGATCAATGTACGATACTCAGTCCTTTGTTTATACTGCTCTGTGATCATCCAATTGTCTCTAAGCAGTACTCACACGCCCCCTGCATACAACCCGTGATTGGCTAACTGTCACTGAAGATACTTCTTACTATTCACGCCCTCCGGTCACATGATGAGATCATACACGTCAGAACAAACAGCACTGACTGACGGATCTCTGAACTAATCAGATACCTTGCATCGGTAATGGGCAACCTATTGTGTTAGGAAGGTGGGCTCTATATGATCTTAAGTAACGCCGAGTAGCGGCGGCCCACACCCCCTCTGAGGAAGCGTTCTGTGAAACGCGCGTCAGGGGTCCAGCAGGAGTAGCTCTGTCTCTCCTGTCTGCCGTTTTTAACTTGCTTACCCTTGTCTAACTCACATTTTTTTCAAATAATAGCTCTTTTGGTGCCTGCTTAGAATATAAGTTAAAAGTTAATCAGCCCTCGGATTGTAAGGGCTTAGCTTACTTTAGATATTGGCCAGCAGGCACTTGTTAATTACATGATCTCTCAGCATACTAATTATTACAAGACTGGGTTTAAGTGTTTTTAAACTTTTTTTCGCTACTTTTGTGTGAATGTTGGTTCCTAGGCATATTAATAAAGATATTAAGGTATGAATGACATGGAACTTTTTCAAATATTTGATATAATCCTTATCTGAATCTTCTATTTGGAGTCTATATGATACTAAATCTGTGGTAATCTCTGCTGTGAATCCTATTGTATTCCTTATACAATTAGTTTTTCTAGTTGTTTAGTTCCCTTTAATAATAATATTCTTATCTAACTCCTGAAGTGATGGTAGTTTTATAATAATAATAATAATAATAATAATTAACATTTTAAAGGCTTTAGTTTTAAGTATTATTAACTGCACGAGCAAGTTTAGCCCTGTGAAGTTGCCAGGCCGCTAGCAGGGGGTGTCAATCAACCCGATCGTAATTCGATCGGGTTGAATTGCGGCAATGTCTGTCTGCCTCCTCAGAGCAGGTGGACAGGTTATGGAGCAGTGGTCTTTGAAGGCTCGCCAGAAACACGGGACCTCAAGCTCCATGCAGAGCTTGATAGATAGGCCCCATTGACTCAATACACAGGTCCGAAACAGTGTTAGTGCAAACTTTAAAGAACACACCTACATCTAGGGCTAATTATGAAATAAATCTACAAGGCAAAATCTTGGAAACAAAGCACAATCACCCTTATACTGTATATCTTACCATCCTCTTCCACTTTGTTAGTACTTTCACCCTCTTTCTCCCACTATCAACCCTAGTATCCCTATTCCTTTCTCTGTTACTTTCTCCCTATGAGTCTCTCTCTCTCTAACCCCTCTACCTCTATAATTTCCTATAGCATTACTCCCTCTCAGTAAACTTCTCATTCCCCTAAATCTCTCCTTCCCACTCCACCTTGTATTTTTTTTGGTGCTGCTCCTATCACCCCCTGCACTCTCTCACACTCTCCTTTTTTATTATTCCTACCAATCCCCCTTCACTACCTTCTATTTTTTCTACTTTCTGTTAAATATCACCTATAATTTACCTTCTATTTCGACATTAATATAAAAAAGGTGTATCAGTATGAAAACAATGTGTTGTGTGTTAGGAATAAGTTTTATGTGTGCTAGTGTCGTTTAGAGTACTAGGGGCCGATTTATCAACAATAACAATAATTTTCAACATATCAACTACAAAAGGATTTATTTAAATTTTTCAGAATTTCTTTTTTTTTTTCACCTTTAAAAAAGCAGTCATAATGTTTCTGAGTCAAAAACATCCAAGCTCGATAATTGCTATCCCTGAACCACCAGTAATGGACATTCAACAAACACAGGAACCCATAACCAAGCAAAACAACCACACAAATCTAAAATGGTGGATTTGCTCTTTTTTTTACTTAAATCCCATCATTATTGCCTCCGCAGCAAACCAGAAACTATGACAACATGACCAGCATGGCCATTATCAGTGAGTGCTTCCTATAGTGAGTTAATGGGGTCACATAAGTACATGTGCGTGATTTGGCAGTTGGATAGATTTAGCTTTGTTCAAAAAACATTTTAATATAATTTACAGATATGTATACATTTGTATTGATATCTATATTGATTTTGCAACTGGCAATATATTGTAGGTATGTTTTACTCATGTTTTTACATTTACATATTGATTATGATGCCATATTCAGTATCATTTATTATTTGGCACAAATATACTAATCTTGTTTTCTGGTCTCAGCATTTAAATATTGTTGGCACATATTTGTTGATCTTTTGATCTGTGAATGATGAGCATTTATAAAAATGCTATGGCTGTTGAAGTCAATATGTTTCAAGGGCTTTATAAAAATATAAAAGTAATTAAGTCTGTAGGTTCAGATAATATTCATCCAAGGGTTCTAAGAGAACTTTGATCCATAATAGCTACTCCATTAGCTGATTTATTTAATCAGCCACTGTTAACAGTAGTTGTTCCAAAAGACTAGAACATTGTCATTGTAGTCTCTCTTCATAAAAACGTTAATAGAGACAATTCTGCTAACTAGGCTAGCCAGTTTAACCTCCATTGCAGGGCAATTAATAGAAACTTTTTAAAGAAAGACTTGTGTCTTACCTCCAGACAAACACCTTAGAAGACAAACAACATCATGGTTTCACTGCTGGAATCTCATGTCAGACTAATCTAATTAATTTCTTTGAGCATGTACAGGTAAATAAATTAATAGACCATGGAGGAGCCGTAGATGTTGCATATCTAGACTTTAGCAAAGCTTTTGACACTGTCCCACACAATAAACGTATTCACTAAATGCATTGTCTTGTAGATGCTAAGATTGTTAAGTGGGTAGAATTCTGGCTTAAGGATAAAAGACAAAGGGTTTCAATTTATGAAGTGCATTCAAATGAGGAGTCAGTTACTAGTGGTGTTCCCCAAGGGTCAGT